>NW_026719918.1:0-10407 GCF_029784015.1 Lycium ferocissimum
TATGCTTTATATTTCTACTTTTCCCCAGTGTCAGGTTATCGATCTCATCCATTTCATAATCCCTGATTTTGTTGTTCATACTTGTGTTCCCCAATTATTATTCATTCTTACCCCCGACTTTTTAAAAACCGCCCCTTTTTTCTTTGCGCCCAGCCCGGCCCCCGGCGGAAAACCGGGGATAAAGTTCAGCGGTTGGAAAAACTCCTGGCTGGATTTAGCCAGCATAACCTCCGGGATTTGATTATAGTTAGGATTTTGCCGAGTTGGGTTGGGGTGTTGTATTATGCCCGAGTTATATTTTTTAAATTTTTTATTTGACTTAAAAGAAAAAAAAGTATTTACATCTATTTATGTTTATTTGTTTAAAAGGTTTTAAAAAAAAATTCGTAGTGGGGGGCGGGTTCCTGGGCTCCGTCACGGGGCGGGGCCACACACCCGATCGGGGGGTGACAAGGTTTCAGGACCCGCCCGGACCATGCCGAGTTGTCCCCCGGGGCGGAGGGTTCCTACCCCAATCGGAGGGCGGGGAGCGCTCCCCGTGGCCCCCCCCCGGGCCGGGGGGGGGGACGACGTTGAGGGGGCCCCGACGGTCAGCCGTGGGGGGGGGACAAGCCCGCGGACGCGGGGGGAGGGGGAGTAGAGACGGGCGTGATCCCCCGAGGTTCGCTTTTCCTCACTGGCCCCCGGTTTTTTGGGTCTGCCCCCGGGGCCCCCCATTTTTTAGGGCGATCCCCCGGGAGAGGTCGGGTTGAGACCGGTCCGAGCAGCCTCGCCAGGCAAATTTTGCCCCATTGGATGAGCCCGGGGGGGCTTCCCAGGGGAATGCCCCCCATTTGGGAATTTTTGGGCCCTTTTTCCCATTTTTTCCCCCCGGGTTTGCGGGGGGCGAAGGATTTTTTTTCGGATGGCGGGGGTCGGGGTTCGTAGAAATTTTGGGAGTTTGACCGGGCCCGAAAGACCCGGGGCGGGAAGGGCCCGGAGCCCCGGACATAAAGCGATTAATCGCTACGGGGGCACGACGTGGAACGGACAAGACTCGCCGGTTGGGCCCGGGGACGGGGGAGGGGGGACGAGGGGGAAAAGCGCTGTAGGCAAACGGGCGGCCCGAGAGGGCCGATGCGGGGATTTTTGGGGACTCCGGGCGGGGGGGGCCCCCCCTCACCCGGGGGATATCTCTCCGTTAGGCGGGAAAACCCGTGTGGCGTTTTAGGCGGGGCCCGGGCCAGACAAGAGTTCCGACCTCGGTCCCCGGCAGAGGTCCCGCCCACTAGGCCACCATGCCCCTTTTTCGTATTTGGGAGATCGCCCCGGGGGGGGGCCGGGGCTCGGGGCGCCGCGGCCCCCGGGGGAAAGGAAACCCGGGGGGCGGTTCGTGGGTAGCACCGACGGGGCAGGCGGCGCTCTACTCCCGGGCGCGCCCCGCGGGAAGTAGCCGGGACCGGCGGGCCGCGGCGGCCGGGCGGGGGGTTCGATCTTGCGGTCCTTCGAACCGCAAAATGCTGACTAGTCGGCGGGACCCCGGAGAGCACCGCCGAACGCGGACGGGTATATTATTAATCTTTTCTTGATGAATATGCGTATTGATAGAATTATATTTCATCGTATTCGTGATCTTCGCCTTACCAGCGTGTTGGTAGAAGTAAGGTAGAATCCGAATCGGTAGAATTCGTTTGAGATAGCCATATGTCTCTCTGACAGAAGTCGAAGATAAGGGAATTTGGATGGCTAAGACGTGGAGACCATATATAGACGGAGATTAGCGACCCTTTAGATCGGATGGGACCACTTTGAAAACTTTCCGAAAGAATTTGCTAAGACCCGATTTGTCCTAAAATTACGTGGCGAAAGTTGTATGGGGGGGGGGGGGGGGGAGTGGACGTGACTATCCCGGCATTAAGACACTAAAATGCCTTAAAGTTTCGAGGTTAGCGTCTTTGAGGCAGGCAGTGCAGGGATGGGTGACCCCACCCAGGAAGTGTCTTTAAGGTGATAAATGAAAGACGCGTATACGTAGTGTTATAAATGAATTGGGGTAAGATGTAAGGTAAGTTGACGATACGTCGAGGTAGGACTAGCTACGAAAGCATGTCGTGCAGGCCAAACGAGGCGTCGTTAGGGGAAGTTTTTATAAGTCATAAGCATTAGTGGAAGTGTCCGATTATAATCAAACTTTTGTTTGTTATACTTCGCGCCTTTGGTTTGACGAGGCTCCGTCTATTATTCCGTACTTCCGAACTGGATTACGTTTACGTCCGATACTTCTCGTACGTCGACTCGACTACGGATCTATCCAATATAGTTCAGATATCCGGCTACGATTATGGGTTTGCCCGATATGCTCCCGTGCGTCCGGCTTTGATCATAACGCTTGATATAACGTATGATTACGATCCTGTCTGCTATGCTTCCGTACTTCTGATTCCGGATACGACTCCGCCTGACATACTTCCGATCTTCCAGCTCTGACAAAGATTCTGTCCGTCCTATATCCGATTTAAGACTGTATGGACCGCTAGACTAATTAGGATTTCGACAACTTTACTACCGTTATAACGGATAGTAATAAGAGGACTTGGAAGGTGAAGGCCCTTAGGAAATACTTCGATCAAGTGTGAGTATGTAGTTGGCAAGAAGACCTTCCGAAGTATTTGTAAAACCTATAAGGCCGATTTAACATTCGAGGACGAATGTTCTAAAGGGGGGAGGATGTTATATCCGGCATTTTAGCATATTCGAAATGCGAAATGATTTCGATTTGTAAAGAATAAGGTCATATGTTGATTGGGATTAAGATATGTGTGTGTTGTTTATGAAAATAAGTGGTGTGGAAATACGGAGGAAGGCCAAGGGCAAAATTGGAATTTCGAAAATTAGCTTCGGGAATTACAAAACAAGATTTAAAGCCAAATTTGGGCTCGTTAAATAAAAAAGAAAAATGAGGCCCAAGTGAGAGAGGGGTGGCCGGCCATACAATGGCCCAAGCCCCATGGATTTTAAAGTTAATTTCCATGTGGCAAATTAATGCAAGATTATATATGAGTCATAAACTCATAGAAGATTCAAGAAAAAATTAGAAAGCAAGAACAAGAACTAGAAAAAAAAAAAGAGAAGGGCCTTCGCCAAGATAGAAAAAAGAGAAAGGAAAAAAGAAGAGAATTTTCTAGTCTTCAACTTCAATCCAAAATCTTATTCTTGTTGAATTCTTGCCAAGTTTGGGACGTTCTCCGACGGTATAATTAGTTTGGCGAAAGAACCACGTTTGCGGCAAGCGGAAATTTCAAGAAAGAGGTAAGAATTCTAATCTTTTCGTTACGGAATAAGTACGTACGTTATAATGATTGGAATTAGATGAGAACTATGGAAGTGTGGTGTGTGTGTGCATGGCGTGTGTGTGTGTGTGAAGGGTGTGTTTGGCCGAGAGCCATATAGTGTGGAGGAGAAGTGAATTAAATTTCATTTAGTTGTTAATTGTGTTGTAGAAGTCTTGTGATGAAAATGGAAGGTTAATGGTTCTAGTTGGCATGAGAAAATTGTTGTTAAGTTGTTGTCGGAAAGCGTGTGATTTTATTGTAGTTTATGTATTTATGAAAATGAATTTGTAAGATGCAAATCGTTGTGGGTAAAATGAAATTGGAAGATAAGAATATGTTGTGGATGTTTATGTCGAAGGTTGGAAGTTTGGGATGCATTATGGCTTTGATGGAAAGTTTGATATTTTGTATATTTTGTGAATATTTTTTGTAGAAATGATATGAAATGTCTCCGAATTATATTTGAATGGTTTTGGATTAGTAAATGAATATGAGAACGTTGACATTGGATGAAAGGTGTGAAGTTAGAACGGAAGTTAATACATTATGTAGAAAGAAAGACTATTTGTGTTAATATGTGTTTTTGTAGCGATTATTGGTGTTGTTGATGTTGTTGATGTTGTTGTTGGGTTGGTTGTTGTTGGCATTGCCGAGCTAATTCTCGGGGTGTTGGATTTATAGGGGGAGATGCTGCCCAAATTCTTGTAGACAAGTAAGGGCTAAGAATAAGCTCCCTAAAGGCATATGATTTACATTTGGTAACTTTGACCATTTGCGCATTCTCGGGACGAAACGAGATTTGAGTTTAAGCGAACATAAGACGTCCGTAAGGTATATAAAGCCTATATTTCCTTTTTTTTGGCATGTCCTAGTCCTACTAGGTCAAGATCGGAACCTCGAGATACTCCCGCTCTTGGAAATCAAGTTCGGATTTGGCATACTATTCGTGACGCAATCGAACTATAATCCTTATGTTTGGCTAAAAGCACTTAAACCTTTGTAACTTTCGCAAATGTTTTCGAATCGCTTCTCCGAAACTTTATGACCAACAACAGGGGCCTAATGTACGTAATTTATGTCCGCCGCCTCGACTTGACCCGAGGTGGGCCCGCGCAAGTCCCGAGACTTCCCTTATTTGATTTGTTTGATTCATTTCCGTACGATATGAGAGGGAAGTGTTTGTCTATGACTCTAAGGTCCGTTTGAAATGTCCTATAATGTCGTTTGAGCACTCATTACTATGAATGATACTAAATTTTCCGAGAATGACCTACGATGTGTTTTTGAAAAAAATGATAACTTAAAAGTCCGCGACTTTTTTGTATCTAATTACGATTAACTCGATACTCATTTTGAGCCTTCGATCCTAAAGTGCTCGTATATGAAATTATGTGTCGAGTCACGGAACTTACTTTTAAATTTGCATATGGCTTCGCACTACTCGGCTTCGTGCTGATTATGACTGCTCACGGCATTCGGCCGTCTCTCAGTGGATCGGCGCATTATGACACATCTTGGCAGCATGATGTGTTACGCTGGTGACCCTCGCCATGTGGCCGGTTACCATTTATGGTGTTGCGATGTGATACGACATCCGATATATTCCCGATGATTCACGTGTGTGATGTTGTGACGTGTCTTGAGACGCTCCCGGACGGAAAACTCGAGCACGACGTGTCAGGCACCGCCGTCGGGGGTGACCACGTTCCGAGCCCTATGCATGACTTTTATTTGCATTTTGTTTACTCGCATTCCGCACAGTCCGTCGTTTCCGTATTTGTTTATCGTATCTCGACCCAAATCGGTTTGGATTACCTCTCGCTTACATACTCATTACTTCTTTCGTCCGACCCCTTTCTTCGGGGTCCGTTTCATGCCCGCGAATGGCAGACGCTCGGTTGGGCGATCCTCCGGTTTGTGCGTTCCAATCGTTACTTTGAGTGCTCCCCATGATCGGAGCCCATATTTTGGTATATATCCTCTCGTTATGCATACTGTATATTTATGACTATTCGGGTACGGCGGGGCCCTGTCCCCGTCATATGTTCGTGTGTTGTTTTTGTGCAGCAGGCCTCGTAGTCATATTTGCGGGGTCGCGGGTCCGGTTTGTTCGTATGTGATTCTTGCTTTTGCGCCCTTAAGAGTCCCCCGCATGTTACTATGGCCTATATGGCCCACGTATTTGTATGTATGTGTGTATGTGCAGGTGAAGTGCATTAAGCCAGCCTTGATTTGATATGATGATTTTGCCGGGGCGACCGCTAGTAGCATCCGTTCCAAAGTTGTCAGTGATGCCCGCTATCTCTGCTATCGTACGAATAATCCGTTTAATGATATGTCCTATTATGTGACATTTAGTTCGTCGGCTTGTTTGGGTGCTTGCAGGGCACCCGATCCACGGCCTTACTGGCCGGGTCGTGACCAGGATCCTCGCGCTCCTCGGAAATAGGCACCGAACGGGAGGACCGAGATCAGGCACGTGCGGGACTCACTTTTCCTCACAACCGTTTACGGTGCTCTTTGCACAGCACTCGGCACTTGTCTTGCCCGTTTGGGCCACCGTGCCCCTATAACACAAGCATCTCTACGAAATACATAACACACGATTAAGGAAAAGAAGTTCTTATGTCATAGCTCTATCGCACAATCTTATGAAGAAAGAAGGTCATTCATTTCAAAAATGCCCTTGCAGCCTTCCTTGTTTATAAGTATGGCGCAACACACCAATAACCAAGACTCTCTTGGACACGGCTCGTGGATATACCTGTGTGCAGAATCGTTTCCGATACCACTTTTGTCACGACCAACCGAGATGCCGAGCGACGGTGCCCCAACCCCACCCGGGCACCTCTTATCATACTTTCACATTCACATCTAGGTGAGCCACACTTAGCTAAAGTCATACTTTCCATCCATTATTCATACTAATTCCATTGGGCAACAATACGTATATATCGTACTATCAATAACAATCACATATAGATGTACATAAGCCGACGAGGCTAACAAAACGATATCAAAAATATAGGCCGACAAGGCCAAATACATCTAACCATAGACACATGTCTACGAGCCTCTAAGAAAAGTATGTCATATCATATGGGCGGGACAGACCCACCATGCCCGTAAATATGTACACAAAGAATAAGTACTAAAAGTCAGCTTAATGAAATGGGCTACGCTATGTAGTCCACGAGTAATAAAGCTATGGATCAAGCACATCCTCTTTTGGCCACTGCGGGTACATGATGCGGTATCCATAAACAAAAAGACGTCGGTACGAAGAAGAATGTTGCCCCTTTGATATGTAAGCATGATTGACATTATAGAACATAATAAGCAATATAAGAAATAGCATAAGATGGGAGGTAGTAGAACCATCGTCATAAAACACTTACTTGCTTTTCATAGGGACTTTCCATTTCTAATGCGTGATTGTACATGCATCCATATCCGTATCCATATTCATATCTGTACTTCATTTACTTTTTATATCCATTTTCGTATTTATATTCATATTCATATCTTATACATATCCATATCACTGTAGCATACCCGACCATGAAGGTTCGGTGTTTCTCATACCCGGCCATGGCAAGGCTCGGTGAGTATACATACACATGCCCTACCAAGGCTCGGGGTTATCCGTACCCAACTCGGTAGGCGCGCGCGCAATATATATATATATATATTCTACCCGGCCATATAAGCCCGGGGTTTCATAGTAGCCATAGGCACGTATACATAAAAGCTCATAAACATCTTTAGCATCATTACTATCGTCGTTCATTACATCTATCCCTAAAGGAATACTCATCATATAGGAATTTAGTATAATCGTAACATATCGAGAATCATGAGCTTAGTAGCTTTTAGAGATAGAATCATCGAGGACCTCATAGGCTCATAGAAGAATAGATATTTGGCCAAGGAACCATGCCTTATGAAAGAAGGGTTAGCCTTACATACCTTTCCGTTCAACTATTCTATCACTTGCACGTTCTCCTTCAATGTCACGTCACGTTTCTACCTTCATTAGAATTATACTATCATTAGAAAATCGATAGCTTAGCATACATGACTAAAGCTAGAGAAAATTAGACACGCATCTCTTTTATTTTTTTACAACTTCACTCCATATATCATATATCAACTCCCAAACATCAATAATGACACTCACAACGTCATAACAATAGTCTTTATTCACCTACATTATCCTTACTTCTCAATTCACTTTCAATCATCCATATTCATGGTCATAGCACACGATTACATTCATTCATATACAATGTCTATCCCATGTTCTCAATATCGTTTATAACATGATTGTAATCATAACATATCAAGAATCAGTACTCAGCCCAAGCTACTACTCACAAACATCACTATTCTCACATTCAAGACCCATTTTCTATATTCTTCTACAATCCAAGTGTTTCAACTTCTCAATACCTTAAACAACATGGAAATACCATAAAACATACCTTAGATGGTGTAGGAATGAACCTTGGGTAGAACACTTCACTTGAACAAAACCACTAGTTCCACCTCCACTTGGATTTCTTGTCTTGGATGAACTTTAAGAAGTTTCTTATACTTGATTCACTTGATTTGGTGAAGTTGATCACTAATATCTCTGAATTCTTGTGGGAGAAGTGTGGAGAAATATTCCTGAGAGAAGGGGTGTGAAAGGAAATGAAATAGGAAATGAACTTGGTCCACTTATTAATAATGCTCCAAGTCTGTCTCGCTCCCGAATCTACGAACCAACATACGGTCCCATATAAATTATGCGAGCATGTCTGGCAAGTAGATTTAGTCGATGAACTGGTCATCTGGGCTGATTATACGGCCAAACATACAACCAGTATAATTTATACGGCCAGTATGTTGGGCCGTATAATACTTGATTCTTCGAACTCATTCTCGTAGAGCTCGTTTGATCTCCAATCCTTATGGAACCTTCTTGACACTTGTTTATCACCTCGTTAGCAATCTAAGGGACGTTATAACTCTTCTCCAAAGCATCATTGAATTATCATTAACTATTTTGTGAAAGAATTAAGAATGAATCAAGGGCTTTGTTGAATGCCGCTCGGGCGGATCTTAAATAACATAGAAGGGGGCTTCCGGATAGCCCGAAGGTCATCAGAGATCACGAAACTACCCGGGGGTTACCACATAAAGCCCGGGGGTTCTTCAAGTTGATGATTTGGGACATTCGAGGATATGTCCCTTTTACTAATATGATCGGGGGCGTTTCCTCAAGCTCGGATTTCGGTTCAATATTTTCGCGGGGCAACAGTGAAAGTTTGGGACCCTAGATTATAGTAATTCCCCCTTGAACCCGGGATTTCCCCCTATTTTTGGAAAAGGGAATGGGGTTTTGAAATGGGGAAACTATTATGAAATAATTACAACACTCATTCGAGAACGGGACTTCCCGGGCGAAAAATTTATCGCCCCTGTTGGCCACCTACAATTTGGAAGAGATGATGAAGTAGCTCATTCAAACAAAACCAGGCAAAAAAAAAAAGTTAAAGTCGGATGCAAAAATCTTTCCGGCGGGCGTGGGATGGGGCGGGGGCCCGGGAAGTCGCCCTTGGGCTCTTCCGGATCGAGGAACCCAAAAGGATTGCAACCCCTACCATGAGGAATGATAGAGAATTTGAAAAAGTGCCCCGAAAAAGGAACATAGCAAAGAGAACTCTCCCAAAGCGGAGGAAAAAGGGGGGTACGGAGCCCGGAGAGGGGCCCCCCCCCCCCCCTTTCCCGGGTTTTGGGGAAAATAAAACGATTGGGCTTCGGAATTTCTTAAACCCAAAAAAAATACATTAACATCCCTTTGGTGGAGCTTTTAAAAAAAGTTCCAAAATATCTAAATATCAAAGATGTGGTTGTGAAAAAAGGCGTTGGATAGAGTTTGAGACTATTGTTTTTCTTAGGTGGTTCTAGAGGAGGGTAAAATTTCCCCCAAAGTTGAAAGATCCCACCATATTTTGATTCTTGGGCAAATGGAAGGGGGCTAACGATGACGGGGTTAGTTTTTCCCGATGCCCCCCTTTTCCCCGGGCTTTGGGTTGGGTACCCTAGGCCAAGCTATTACTTTCATTTGGGATCGATCTCTTACTTATCGATAGTATTTAGAATGTTCTTATAAGGACCCTTTTTTCTTCGTCTATTTTGTGATACTTGATTAGGGCAAAAAATTTCCCATCAGGGGGAGGGGATTCTTTTATTACGTGTCAGTGGTTGGGGAATGTATTGGGGCTTCAAAACTTCGGTTGGGGATAGTATTGACATCGCAAGTTGAATAAGCCACCAAAGGGTCACTTTCTTTTCCCCCCTTTATGGACGGATGCTCGATAGATTGGTGACTTTTTTCTTTGGGTGGCAATTCGGGTTACAACCCCTTTTTTCATATAAAGATCAAGAGAATACCACATTCTGCCATAGGCATTTCATTCCCAAGGATGCCTTTTGATTTTTGGGAATGCTCCCGGGCTTTCCCCTGATGTATATGGGCCTTTTTTAAACGATATGGTGGAAAACTATGTGGAATTTTGGGTGACTTCTTTTTGGGGGGTTCTTTTTATATCGAAATCTTTTCCTTTAGCTCTTGTGAAGAAATGAACTTGGTACTTAACTATAAAAAAAGCCATTTCTGGGGTTTGAGAGGGCATCGTTCTTGGGCACAAATATCGAGTAAGGAAAGAAGGAGAAGGCGAAGATTGAACAAATTAAAAAATTCCCCATTTCGGTTCGGGGAAGCGGGTTTTTTTGGGGGGTGGTTCATCGCGATTCATCAAAGGCTTTCTAAAGTTGCTAATCCAATGTCGCCAGAAAAATGTGACATATGTTTAAGAAACCCGTCGGGGAACTTTTTTTGTGTTGAATAAGAGGTTAGTTCTACCCCCCCTTTTCACCCCGATTGGTCTCTTCCCTTTTTTTTTGTGTGGATGCAATTTATTTTCTTTTAGGGTCCTTGGGCGAAAAAGGGGCAAGATTTTTTATCCATTTATTTTGCCGAAAACAGTGTACCACGACCCGCCCCTGGGCCCGGGGCCCATTTGGGCCCAAAACGGGTATTCATGTC
>NW_026719919.1:0-21039 GCF_029784015.1 Lycium ferocissimum
AAAAAAAAAGGGGTTTTCCTTATGTGCTTATGTTATGCTTTGCGGGCCCGGTATGGCTATGAGTATTATGAGAGTACGGGTTCGCTCGGCCCTAAGTAAGGGTCGGGTGCCCATCATGCCCTATCGGAAATTAGGGTGTGACAAATTTAGACTCTTTAATTGGTTATCTTTGATTGATGTATGAACTGTTTGTGATAATTGTAAAAGAAACTCCCAGAGTGTGTTTATAAGATCCCGTAAGGCTAATTTAACATTCGAGGATGAATGTTCTAAAGGGGGAGAGGATGTTATATCCCGTATTTTGCGCATTGGGACAATCCGGTTTAATTATGATAAGTTAGGGTACAAACCATTCCAGGATATGAAGTCGAGACTTTTGACCTTCGATTTTGTTTTGAGACATAAATTGTTCATGAATTTGTTTGCATGGGACACTTAGGAAAATTTGGGACCAAAAGTGATAAAATTGGAACTTGGAAATCATGCAAAATAGCCATGTTGGCCGTGTGAATTGGAGGTGGCTCCCACCCATTTTGTGTCCAATTTTAATTGCTCCAACACATGAGTGTGGGCCATGAACACATGTGCAACTCTTGTGGAAGCTTAAAAGATGATCACCAAGTCATCTTTTCATTCCAACACTTAGAAAAAAACAAGAACCTTGGGTGAAAAAGAAGAGGCTCTCGGCCAAAGCTCCCAAAAATCAAGTCAAAAATTAGCCATCCCAAAATTATTTCTTTGGTACAAATCCACTAATTGGAGGTCCCTAAGTAACGTGGAAGTGTTGTTTGGGTCATCAAACCATCCGTTGTGTAGATGCAAACCCTAGCCTATTTGTGAAGTTGAAGAAGAAAGGTAAGATTTGATCATGTTTTATGTGTTATAAAGGTTGTATGCATGTTGTAGTATGTTAAAATGGATGAAAATCATGGAATATAGTATGTTGGAGTTGAGGCCATGTGTGTGAGGTTTGGCCGTGTAGGTGTATGTGTTGTGTTGAGATGATAAATTGATTCTATGTAGCATGTTTAGTTGTGTAGTGTGAAGGAAAGAATGAGAATCATCAACATATGTATGTATGTATGTAGTGTTGGCCGAATGTAGGTTATACCATGTGACAAGAATGAATTAATATTGCTTATTGTTTTAGTTGTTGTTGTTATGAATTCTATGTTAGAAATGAGAGTTTAATGACTCAAGATTGATGTTGTAATTGTATGGGCTGATTTAGAGAATCATGTGTATTTAATGTAATTTTTATATTTAAGAGAATGACATTGTTGGAATGTGGATTGTTGGTGCAAATCATGATTTGGAAGTGAGGGATGGATTGTAGTTGTGTTCTCGGGTTGGGGACTGGTTTCGGGTGAGTTGGCGTATTATATGGGATGTTTGAAATGTTGTATGAATTGCTTAAAACGTCTTTGAATATTGTTGGTATGGGTTCGGGTTAGTATTTGAATGTATAAGCGTTGATGTTGGCTTGAAGGTAAGCGTTGAATTGAATATTATGAATGTCGTTGAATGATATATAAGAGGGTTACTAATGTTATGTTGCCTTTCGGATTGATTATTGATGTTGCTAAGTTGGTTGTTGTTGTTGTTGTTGTTGTTGTTGATTTGGCTGAGTTAAATTCTCGGGGTTCGTGTATTTACGGGGAAATCTTTGCCCAAATTTCTGTAGAATTAAGGGCTAAGTTGGAATTAAATGCCTAAATGGCTATAGCTAATAATTGATATTCGTTGACTTATTTGTAGACCTCGGGAGTACGAGACATAGGTTGGAGTTTGGATTAGCTTGGAGAAGCGGGACGAGGTATGTAAAGCTTGGCCCTTCCTTGTTGGCATGCCTTAGTCGTAAATAGGCTATGACACGAGCCACGAGGAAAGTCTACTCTCGCGATCCGACCATGTATCGTGATTCTTATTTGTTTCTTGGTCTTCGTATGCTTGATATGATGAAATATTGGCTTTATGTCTTTTGTATGACTAAGTTTAAAAAGTTGCATAAAGTTTGGTTTTTTAAAAAGAGTTTTGTTCCTAAATGATTCGAAAAACTACGAAAGTCCGTAACTTTCACGAAGACGAACCGGATCGCTTCGATATGCTCAAAAATGATCCCATGATGTATGATGACTATGTTTTTCATAGGCGGGCCGGCTCACAGTCGACACCGTCCATGGGTCCCGCGACTTTCCTTTACGTACTTCTGATGACTTGTGCAAGAATATGGTATGACTATTGTCCCGATTTCAAGTATGATCAGTTTACCTACCTTTTAAGTTTATGATAATGATCTTATGCACATGATTTTGGTACGTAACTATGATTTACGAAGTTCGGTTTGATATGCTCTAAGTGATATTCGGAATAAGATGCGATTTTACTACGTATTGGCTTATAAACGATGGTTCGTGTAATTAACATATTAAGTCTTTGAAATTGTTTTAAACCGTATTTGGTTACTCGCTTAACTTTGTTCGTGTATTACATTTGTTACATTTTTCGCCAAGTCCCCGGCCGGTTAAGTTATTGTATTCAGCATGCTTTGTATTAAAGGGTATAGTTTGTATCCTGAAATATGATGTGTATTTCGAAACATGATGTGATACGAAGTCTGATATGATATGATGTGTCCGGTTCGCCGAGCCCCTTTTCGGTCGGGAATCGCGTATATATTATGATGTTATGATGTGGCCGGTACGCCGAGCCCCTTTCGGTCGGGTACTGTGTGTATATGTTACGTTATATGTTATCTGTATGAATTCTGGAACATGATCAATTGGAATTGGAGTCGGTGGTGGGGCAAACCCAATGGTGGGGCAAACCCAGTAGTGAGGTAACATTCCACATTGGTTTAGGCCAATCCCACATTGGTTTAGGCCAATCCCACATCGGTTAATGACAGCTCACATGATCGGTTATAATGTTATGATGTGTACGGTATGTATATGATGAACATTACATTTGTCTTCTGTATCTCCTATGTATGATTTGTATGTGAGACGCAAGCGCTTTGATATTTCAGTTATTATGCCTACTTTACGTATACTTGTTTAGATTATGACTCGGATTCTGTTTATTGTACCTTACGCTTTGCATACTCGGTACATATTCCGTGCGACCCCCTGTCTTCGGGGGCTGCGTTTCATGCGCGGTACGGATACGCGTTTTGGTGATCCCGGCGTAGGATTTCCATTACATTTGTTCGAGTACTCCCTTTGTTCTGGAACAATATTTTGGGTATATGCTCTTGCGATGTACATGATTATGTTTATTCGGGGTACGGCCGGGCCTTTGTCCGTCATCGATTACATTGTTGTATTAAGTGCGTAGACATAGATGTGGGTTATGTACGGTTTGGTTCGGACGCGTTGTGTGAGCTGTGTTTGGGCAGCCCCTCCGTCGTGGCAGCCTTATCGACTGCGTGTATGTATGCTTTGATATGTTATGTATATTATGATAGCCTTGCTGGCTTCGGTGCAGTATATTGGTTTGTATGCGTTAGTTGGAGCCACGTTTGGTTTTTATGAATGTATGAGTCGGTTGTATGCCGAATCTGGTTAATGAGCGCGTATGGGTGCCCAGCTCGGGCACTAGTCACGGCCTACGGGGTTGGGTCGTGACAGAAGTGGTATTAGAGCGGTTCGTCCTCGGAATGTCTACAGACCGTGTCTAGTAGAGTCTTGTTTATCAGTGTGTTATGCAGCATATCTATAAACAGGAGGCTACCGGACATTTAGGATGTCATCTTTCTTTCTGATCTTAGATCGTGCGATAGAGCTGTGTTATAAGGATGACTCTCCTCTGACGAAATGTTATGTTTTTAGCGATGCCTCCGAGGAAGACCATAGCTGCCCAGAAGGGCAAGTCTACAGCTGCAGCTGAGACCAGCCGGGCCCGGATAGCTACTAGGGCTCGTGCCAAGCTTGAGCCGGAGATTGTGCCTCCGACGGCTGGTTCGCTACCGCCGATGTCGGAGAGGGATTTGGAGTAGCCACGGTACACGGGGACGAGGGGGCGGCTCCACCGCCGACCCCGAGTTCGAGGTACCCGAGCCTCGGCTCCTCGACGGGGCGGAGGATCGGGCGATGCGAGATGCGATCCGGTTATTGACCGGGTCGATGGCGACCCGAGTTCGCGAGGCACGGATCAGGGGGTGATCGTGCGGATAAATATGAAAACCAGAGGGCCCGGGATTTTCTGCTTTGTGGCCCACCGAGTTTTCGGGTCAAAGCCCGCGAGAGGGACCCTCGGGGAGTTCATCGGCGGATGCGGCGTACCTTGCCGATTGATTAGTGCTTCGAGACGAGTCGGTTGAGATGGCATCCTATCGGTTGCACGTTGTACCGGCTGAGTGGTATGAGTCTTGGATCTTTGTCTAGAGGCGAGGGTGCCCCTTGGGTATGGAGCGAGTTTACGAGAGGCCTTCTGGACCATTTCTACCCCCGAGCTGCGGCGAGCCGGGGTAACCGATTCCTGTTGTTAAGCGGCGGGGCGAGAGCGTCGGGAGTATAGTTTGAGTTTGATTCGGCGGCCGGATATGCGCGCTTATGTAGCCCGATATGACGGATCGGATGCACCCCGATTTGTGATAGAGTTTGGATGATTATCTGGTTGACAGTTGTACGGTAATGGCGTCCCAGTCAGGGATGGACATCGCACGGATTCAGGCACACGCCCAGGGTATGGAGGACAGACACAGTGGGCGTCAGTCCGATAGAGATTATGATGGGGGCCGGCCAGAGAGGGCTAGGTCTGGGGTATTCGGGGAGAGTCTCGAGGCGGCGCCTCGGCGGCAGCATAGCGGACACCCTTCCCCGGCCCGGACAGTACACCCCCACGGTTGCGGCGGGGGGAGATCGGTGCGGGATATTCGAGGGGCGGAGGGAGGCTCGGGGTTTCGGGCTCACACTTGGACGAGGTTCCATTAGTCGGATGAGACGCCGGACATCGTGTTCCTACGCGGAGGCATCTGCCAGGGAGTGTTATCGTGCCACGGGCGCTTGTTTTTGTGGTGGCCGGGGGGGTCATTTTAAGAGAGAGTGTCGTACGGGGGCGGTCCGAGGTGGTGCGGCCCGGCTGCGGGTCGGTCTTTGGTTCATCTTCCCCTTCCGTAGCTATGCGCCCGATGGGGCGCGGAGCACACCGACGCCCCCCGGCCGAGGGATAGGCCGTAGCGGAGCCTCCGGTTACGGCGGTCGTCAAACCGCCTATATGCGTTGACCGTGGACGGGATCGGAGCGCCACCGGACGCGGGTACAGGTAATTTAGACTCTTTAATTGGTTATACTGATTGATGTATGAACTGTTTGTGATAATTGTAAAATAAACTCTCCCGAGTGTTTATAAGATCCCGTAAGGCTAATTTAACATTCGAGGACGAATGTTCTAAAGAGAGGAGGATGTTATATCCGTATTTTGTGCATTGGGACAATCCGGTCTAATTATGATAAGTTAGGGTCCAAACCATTCGGGATGCAAAGTCGGGATTTTTGACCTTCGATTTAATTTTGAGACATAAGTTGTTCATGAATTTGTTTGCATGGGACACTTAGGAAAATTTGGGACCAAAAGTGATATAATTGGAAGTTGCAAATCATGCAAAAATAGCCATGTTGGCCGTGTGAATGGGAGGTGGCTCCCACCCATTTTGTGTCCAATTTTAATTGCTCCAACACATGAGTGTGGGCCATGAACACATGTGCAACTCTTGTGGAAGCTTAAAAGATGATCACCAAGTCATCTTTTCATTCCAACACGTAGAAAAAAAAACAAGAACCTTGGGTGAAAAAGAAGAGGCTCTCGGCCAAAGCTCCCAAAAACCAAGTCAAAAATTAGCCATCCCAAAATTATTTCTTTGGTACAAATCCACTAATTGGAGGTCCCTAAGTAACGTGGAAGTGTTATTTGGGTCATCAAACCATCAGATTGTGTAGATCGCAAACCACTAGCCTATTTGTGAAGTTGAAGAAGAAAGGTAGATTTGATCATGTTTTATGTGTTATAAAGGTTGTATGCATGTTGTAGTATGTTAAAATGGATGAAAATCATGGAATATAGTATGTTGGAGTTGAGGCCATGTGTGTGAGGTTTGGCCGTGTAGGTGTATGTGTTGTGTTGAGATGATAAATTGATTCTATGTAGCATGTTTAGTTGTGTAGTGTGAAGGAAAGAATGAGAATCATCAACATATGTATGTATGTATGTAGTGTTGGCCGAATGTAGGTTATACCATGTGACAAGAATGAATTAATATTGCTTATTGTTTTAGTTGTTGTTAGGAATTCTATGTTGGAAATGAGAGTTTAATGTTATATCTCGTATTTCGTACATTAGAACAATCCGGTTTAACTATGGTAAGTTAGGGATAAAACCATTCCGGGATACAAAGTCGGGACTTTTGACCTTCGATTTTTGTTTTAAGGCCTAAAGTGTTCATAAATTTGTTGGCATGGAACAATTAGGAAAATTTGGGACTAAAATTGGAATTAATGGAAGTTGAAAATCATGCCATTTTTGCTTGTCTTGGCCGTGCAAGGTGGGAGTTGGCCACGCAATTTGTGGATAATTTTAATTAGTCCGACAACTTTGTGTGGGCCAAGGACACTTGTATTATTCATATAAGGTGTAAAAGATGACCAAGTCTTCATTATCATCTTCCATACTTAAAAAAAAAAAAAAACAAGAAGTTGAAGCACCTCAAAAGGAGGCTCTCGGCCAACCAAAAAAAAAAAATCAACTTTATTTCAAATACTTCAAAATTATTTTGTTGATGCAAACCCACTATTTTGAGGTCCCTAAGTAGCGTGGAAGTGTCGTTGGAGCGATCAACCCGCTAGTTTTCATCTTTGGAAACCCTAGCCTATTGTGGAATTGAAGAGGAAAGGTAAGATTTGATTATGTTTTATGTGGTATAGAGGTTGTATGTATGTTGTAGTATGCTAATATGAATGAAAATCATGAAAAATAGTATGTTGGAAGTGAGTTGTGTGCATGGTGTTCTAGCCGTGCAAGTGGGTGTGTGTTGTGTGGTATTGGAGCAATGAATTAATGTCTAGTTAGCTTGTTGGGATTGTTGTAAGGTGGAGAAATGAATAAGAATCATAAGTATGTGTACATATGTTGTGTTGGTGAAAATGATCATGGAATATGACAAAGAACGCATTGATGTCGCTTAGTGTTTTAGTCGTCGTCGCTATGAATTCTATGTTGGAAATGAATGTTGAATGACTCAAGTTGATGTTGTAATTGTTGCGGACTGATTTGGAGATTTTTGTACATTTAATGTAATTTGTGTATTGATGATAGTAGCATTGTTAGAATGTGAATTGTGGATACAAATCATGATTTGAAAATGAGGAATGTGTAAAGTGAGGTTCTCGGGTTTGGGGGCTGTTTTCGGGTTGATTGGAGAAATTTTTGGATTGTTGGAAATATTGTATGAATGGTTTAAAATGTTGTTGGTATGGGTTTGGATTAGTATACGAATGTATAAGCGTTGATGTTGGCTTGAACGTGAGTCGTTGAATCGAATATGTTGAAAGTTGTTGAATGATGTGAAAAGAGAGTTATTGATGTTATATTGCTTTCGGATTGATTATGGATGTTGTTAGGTTGGTTGTTGTTGTTATTGTTGATTGATTTTGGCCGAGTTAAATTCTCGGGGTGGCTTTATTACGGAAATGCGCAAATTTCGTAGAATTAAGGGCGAAATTGGAATTAAATGCCCAAAATGCCTATAGCTAATGTTGGCATATTATGACTTGTTTGTAGACCTTGAGAGCTCCGAGGCGTAGATTGGCTTTAGCTTGAGTTTGGATTAGCGTTGAGTGCGTTTGGAGGTATGTAAAGCAACCACTTCTTTTGGCATGCCTTAGTTAAAATAGGCTATGACACGAACTTCGAGGAAACTCTATTCCTCGCAATCCGAGCATGTCTATGATACGCATTTGTTTCTTGGTATTCATATGTGTTAATATGATGAAATATTGATCCTATGTTCTTAGAATTATTGATTTACCAAAGTTATATGAAAGTTTGGTTTTCAAAAAAAATAAAAAAGGTTATTCTTTATTCTTAAACGATTCTAAAACTACAAACGCCCATAACTTTCGAGAAAAGCTCGGATTGCCTTGAGATTTTCGTAGAAGGTTACATGATGTTAGACGAGTATGTTTTCCATAGGCGGGCCAGGCTCGGGCCTACGCCCGTCCACGGGTCCTGCGACGTTCCTTTATGTAATTTCGACAACTTTTGAAAGAGAATGTTGTAATTATTATTCCGATTTCAAATATGACTATTTTACTTATCTTTTGGATTTATGACAATGATCTTATGCACATGATTTTGGTACGTAATTATGATTTATGAAATCTGGTGTGAGATGTTCCCGAGTGATATTCGAAAGAAAATCAGATTTAATTTTGTTTTGGCTTATAAATGACAGTTCATTGTGATTAACATATTAAGTCTTCGAAATTTTTTTGAACTATATTTGGTTACATTCTATTCATATATTCGCGGGTTACATTCGCCAAGTCGGGGCCGGTTATGTTTTTCGCACGCACTATGTTGTATTCTGAAATGTGATGTGTATTCCGAAATATGATATGATGGTCTGATTTACCGATGCGTATTCTGGTGTTATGATATGACCGGTACGCCGAGTCCCCTTTCGGCCGGGTACTGTGTATGTATGCTATGTTGTATGTTATGTATATGGATTCGGAAATATGATCAGTTGGTTTTCGAAGTTGGGCAAACCGGTGGTGGGCAAACCAGTGGTGGGGCAAACCCAATGGTGGGGCAAACCCAATGATGACGAAAAATTCCACATTGGTTTAGGCAAATCCCACATTGGTCTAGGCAAATCCCACATTGGTATAGGCGAATCCCACATCGGTTAATGTCAGCTCATATGATAAGGTATGATGTTATGATGTGCTTCGGTATGTATATGTATAATCTATATTTCAGGAGTAAGCGTGTTGGTATTCTGATTATTAAAAATTGTTTTCTGTTCCCCTGTTGCATGATTTGCGTGTCGGATGACAGCATTTTGAGATTCTGGTTATTATGTTTACTTTTATACCTCTGTACCGATCATGATTCAGATTTGTTACTATATCTTCTGCTTTGCATACTCAGTACATATTCCGTATTGACCCCCTTTCTTCGGGGGTACGCTTTCATGCCTGCGGGTACGGACACACGTCTTGGTGATCCACCGCGTAGGATTTCCTCCTAACAGTTGGAGTGCTCCGCTTTGTTTCGGAGCCCGATATTTAAGGTATATAATCTTTCGGTGTATATGTTTATGTTTGTTTGGGGTATGGCGGGGCCTGTCCGTGGTCCGATTATGTCCCCCGTTGTTTAGAGGTATTCGTAGACATGTTTTGGGTTATGTACGGTTTTGATCGGTTGTGTTTGTATATGTTGTGTTTGGGCGATTTCATTCGCCGTGAGCCTTACAATATGGCCGCGCGTATATATATTTTGTGACATGTGTGGTATATTATGACAGCCTTACGTTCTGCGACGGTATATGTGTTTGTATATTGTGACAATTTGGAACCACGTATGATCTCTACCGATATAGTTTGTTGTATCTTGATATTCGGTTATTGAGTACGTATGGGTGCTAATCGGGCAGAGTCACGCCTACGGGGTTGGGTGTACATATGTATCCGTGTGTGAGTGTTTGATCGAAAATGGGCCATATTATGTGACAAAGGAATGGATTAATGTTAATTAGTCATCTTGGTAGTTGGGTTGGAATTCTATGTGGAAATGAGAGTTTAATGACTCATGATTGATGTTGTAATTGTATGGGCTGATTTGGAGAATCATGTGTATTTAATGTAATTTTTATATTTAAGAGAATGACATTGTTAGAATGTGGATTGTTGGTGCAAATCATGATTTGGAAGTGAGGGATGGATGTAGTTGTGTTCTCGAGTTGGGGACTACCGTTTCGGGTGAGTTGGAGTATTATTTGGGATGTTTGAAATGTTGTATGAATTGCTTAAAAATGTCTTTGAATATTGTTGGAATGGGTTCGGGTTAGTATTTGAATGTATAAGCGTTGATGTTGGCTTGAAGGTAAGCGGTTGAATTGAATATTATGAATGTCGTTGAATGATATATAAGAGGGTTACTAATGTTATGTTGCCTTTCGGATTGATTATTGATGTTGCTAGGTTGGTTGTTGTTGTTGTTAATTTAAGTAGGTTAAATTCTCGGGGTTGGTGTATTTACGAGGGGAAATGCTGCCCAAATTTCCGTAGAATTATGTCTTAGTTTGAAAATGAAATGCCTTAAATACTAATAGTTGATATTGGCGTTGATAGATGTGATGTAGACCTCGGGAGTCCGAGGCATAGGTTGGAGTTTTGGATTAGCTTGGAGACCCGGACGAGGTATGTAAAGCTTGGCCCTTCCTTCTTTTGGCATGCCTTAGTCGTAAATAGGCTATGACCGAGCCTCGAGGAAAGTCGACTCTCGCGATCCGACCGTATGTACGTGATTCTTATTTGTTTCTTGGTCTTCGTATGCTTGATATGATGAAATATTGGCTTTATGTCTTTTGTATGACTAAGTCTAAAAAGTTGCATAAAAGTTTGGTTTTTAAAAAAAAAAAAAACCTTTTATTCTTAAATGATTCCGAAAAACTACGAAAGTCCGTAACTTTCAAGGCATGACGAACCGGATCGCTTTGATATGCTCAAAAATGATTCCATGATGTATGATGACTATGTTTTTCATAGGCGGGGCCCGGCTCGGGTCGACACCCCTCCGTGGGCCCCGCGACTTTCTTGGGTACTTCGACGACTTTTGAAAGGATATGACATGACTATTATTCCGATTTCAAGTATGCTTTATTTATCATTTGAGTTTGTAATAATGATTTGGTAACATTTTAAGTTTATGATAATGATCTTATGCGACTTTTTGTCGATGGTTTTTGGTATAACCAACTATGACTATATATTTATTTACTAAGTACGGTTTGATATGATTCTCGTAACTATGATATTCGTTTGATATCAAGTGAGATTCGGAAGAAAATCTTATTTGACTGATGTTTGGGCTTATAAATGATGGTTCGTTTTAATTAACCTATTAAGTCTTTGAAATTATTTTTTTTTAAACCGTATTTGGTTACTCATGATTTTGTTCGTGTATTCTGTTGTTACATTTTTTGCCAAGTCCGGAGGCCGGTTAGGTTATTGTACGCACCTTTCTGTGCAATACAAAAGTATGAGTTTGTATCTGAAATATGATGTGTATTTGATATATGATGTGATATGATGTATGATGATATGATGTTGGTATCGAGATCGGTTCGCAGAACACGCACCGGTCGGGAACCGCGTATGTATTATGATGTTATGATGTGGCCGGTACGTAGAAACCCCTTTCGGCCGAATCTTGTGTGTATATGTTACGTTATATGTTATATGTATGAATTATGGAACATGATCGGTGGAATTGGAGTCGGTGGTGGGGCGAACCCAATGGTGGGGCAAACCCGGTAGTGAGGTAACATTCCACATTGGTTTAGCCAATCCACGTTTGTTTAGGACAATCCCATTCGGTTAATGACAACTCATATGATCGGTTATGATGTTATGATGTGTTACGGTATGTATATGATGAACATTATATTTGTCTTACCTTGTCTCGTATGTATGATTTGTATGTCGGACGCAAGCTGACTTTGATATTTTCGGTTATTATGCCCTCACTACCTTCACTTACGTTCGATTATGACTCGATTCATTTCTTACAACCCATATGCCTTTGCGTACTCGGTGCACGTAAAATGCTGACCCGCTTTCTTCAGGAAATTTGCGTTTCATGCGCGTACGGATGCGCGTTTGGTGATCGACGTAGGATTCCCGATACATTGTTCGAGTGCTCACTTTCGATTACCGGAGCCAATATTTTGGGTATATACTGTTTAGATGTATATGATTATGTTTATTCGGGGTACGGCGGGGCCACCGATAAAATCATCGGTCCCCATTGTTACGTATTAGAAGATACGTAGACATAGATGTAGGTTATGTACAGTTTTTGTTCGGACGCGTTGTGTGAAATTTTACATATTTAGGCTTCATCATGGTAAACGTACTTATCAGACACGCGTGTATGTATGCTGATATGTTATGTACATTATGATAGCCTTGCGCAAGCTTAAATACGGTATATTGGTTTGTATGCGTCAGCTTGGAGCCACGTTTGAAATTCGTAAATGTATGAGTCGTTTGTGCGAATCCGGGTTAATGAGCGTGTATGGGTGCCCGGCTTCGGCACTAGTCACGACTTACGGGGGTTGGGTCGTGACGCGAGTTCAAATGCTTGTTATGCCCGTGGTCGACCGGAGCATATGATGCGTGATTGTCCATCGATGGGTGGCGGAGAGTTAGGGTCGACCTACGAGATCGAGTCGTGTCACCTGCCCCATGCATCCGTGCAGGCGACTCCTCGGAGTGCCGAGCCAGGCCGTGGTAGGCAGGGGCTGTATCTAGTTCGAGTGGCCTCGGCGACTCGTACGTTATGCTTTAGCCGGACGCCGGGGATCCGGAGTCCTCTTTTCGATGGTTGCAAGTATACTATCCATATTTTCCTATGATGTTTATACCTTGATTGATCCGGGTTCTACTTTGTCGTATATCACTCCTTATATTGCCGCCGTATTAGGGTGAAACCCGAGCCATAGATGTGGGTTATGTACAGTTTTGTTCGGACGGTGTGTGTGTGAGCTGGTGTGTTGGGCGGCCAATCTATGGGTGCCCTTATCGGTCAACGTGTATGTATGCTTTGATATGTTATGTATATTATGATAGCCTTGCCGTTTCTCGTACGTATATTGGTTTGTATGCGTCGCCTTGGAGCCACGTTTGAAATTCGTAAATGTATGAGTCGTTTGCGTGCCGAATCCGTTAATGAGCGCGTATGGGTGCCCGGCTCGGGCACTAGTCACGGCTCTGGGGTTGGAGTCGTGGCTTGAGAAGTGAGGCTCGTAGCAGTTTGTCCTCGAAAATGTCTACGACCGTGTCTCGTAGAGTCTTGTTTATCGGTGTGTTGTGCGCACATCTATAAACAAGAGGCTGAAGACATTTAGGATGTTATCTTTCTTTACGATCTTAGATCGTGCGATAGAGCCGTGTTATCGGGATGACTCTTCTCGATGAAATGTTATGTTTTCGGTGATGCCTCCGAGGAAGGCCACAAACGCCTGTTGCCCAAGAAGAACAGATCTACGACGGGTGAGACCGGCCCGGATAGCTACTAGGGCCCGTGCCCGGCCTTGGCGGAGGGTGTGCCTCCCGATGGCTAGTTCTGGCTACCCCGCCGCATGTCGGAGGGATTTGGAGCGACCACGGGCGGGACGGGACGGCGGCTCCGCGCGCGCGCGCCCCCGAGGTTCGAGTACCGAGCCTCCGGCTCCTCGGCCGGGGGCGGAGGATCGGGCGATGCGAGATGCGGTCGGTTATTGGCCGAATCGATGGCGGCTCAGGTTCACAGGCACGGATCAAGGGGTGATCGTGTGGATAGATATGACGGTCCCGGAGAGCCCGTGATTTTCGCACTTGTGGCCCGCGGCAGTTTTTCGGGTCAAAGCCCGCAGACCCCTCGGAGTTCATCGGCGGACGCAGCCGTACTTTGCGATTGATTAGTGCTTCGAGACCGAGTACATTTCGAGATGGCATCTGTCGGTTGTGCGATGTGCGGCTAATTGGTATGAGTCTTGGATGTCTTGTCTAGCGAGGCGAGGGTGCCCTCCACCGTATGGAGCCGAAGTTCGCAGGCCTTTCCCCGGCCCATTTCCTACCTCCTCCGCAGAGGCGAACCGGGGGTAAACCCGTCCCTCGTCGAGGCAAGGTGAGCGTCGGAGTATAGTACGAGTTTGATTCGGCGGCAGATACGCGCCCGCTTACGTGGCTGATATGATCGACCGGATGCACCCCGTACGTGATAGGGCTGGATGACTACTTTGTTGACGGGGGGTTGTACGGTGATGGCGGCCGGTCGGTGATGGACATCGCACGGACCAAGCACATGCCCGCCGTGATGGACGACGCGAGGCGTCGGCCGATAGAGATTATGACGGGGGCCGCCCGAAGAGGGCTGGACCGTCGGGTATTCTCGAGAGTCTCGGGGGCGGGCGACCTCGGCGGCGGCCTCAAGCCGGTTCTTCCCGGCCCGATCGTAGTACACCCCGCGCGGTTCACCCGTAGGAGATCGCAGGGTGCGGGATATTCGGGGGCGTGCCGCAGCTCCGGGCTTCGAAGCTCGCTTGGACGGCGAGGTTCCGCAGTCGTCGGAGCGAGGCCGCCCGCACCTCTCCGTGTTCCCTCCGTGGGAGGCATCACCCTGGGGGAGTGATACCGTGCCACGGGCGCTTGTTTTACCCCGTGGTGGCCGGGGTCATTTTACGAGAGAAGTCCGTGCGAGGCGGTCCGGGTGGTGCGGCCCGACTCGCGAGTCGGTCACCTGGCTGGTTCATCTTCCCCTTCCGTAGCTAGGCGCCCGATGGGGCGGGGCACACCGACGCTAGCCGGCCGTGGGAGAGGCCGTGGCGAAGCCTCCGGTTACGGCGGTCCATCGAACCGCCTATATGCGTTGACCGTGGAGCAGAGGATCGGAGAGGCGCCACCCGATCTGAGAACGAGGTACTTTTAGACTCTTTAATTAGTTATGCTAATTGATGTATGAACTCGTTTGTGATAATTGTAAAAACTCCCTCAAGTGTTTATAAGATCGTAAGGTTAATTTAACATTCGAGGGTGAATGTTCTAAGAGGGGAGGATGTTATATCCCATATTTTGTTCATTGGGACAATCCGGTTTAACTATGATAGGTTAGAGACAAAGCCATTCCGGGATGCGAAGTCGGGATTCTTGACCTTAGGTTTTGTTTTGAGACATAATGTGTTCATGAATTTGTTGGCATGGAACAACTAGGAAAATTTGGGACCAAAAATGGAATAAGTGAAAGTTGGGAATTATTGAATTTTGGCCATATTGGCCATGTGGTGTGGAGATGGTCCCACGCATTTTTGGCCAAATTTAATTGGTCCAACCCATGTGTGGGCCATGGACACTTGGACAATATATATGTGATCATAAAAGATGACCAAGTAGTCATCTTTTCTATTCTCAACACTTAGAAAATAAAACAAGAACTTTGAGAGAAAAAAAGGCCATTCGGCCAAGCCTCTTAGAAATTGAAGATCAAATTGAGCCATCCCAAAATTATTTCTTTGATGCAAATCCACTAATTGGAGGTCCCTAAGTAACGTGGAAGTGTTGTTTGGGTCATCAAACCATCCGTTGTGTAGATCGCAAACCCTAGCCCATTTGTGGAGTTGAAGAAGAAAAGGTAAGATTAATCTTGTTTTATGTGTTATAAAGGTTGTATGCATGTTGTGGTATGTTAAAATTGATGAAAATCATGAGATATGGCATGTTGGAGTTGAGGTTGTGTGTGTAGTGTATGGCCGTGTGTGTGTGTTGTGCTATGTTGTGTTGAAACAATGAATTAAAGTCTTAGTTAGCATGTTGTGAGTGTTGTAGAGTGAAGAAATGGATGAGAATCATCAATATGTATGTATGTAGTGTTGGCCGAAAATGGGCCATATTATGTGACAAGGAATGGATTAATGTTAATTAGTATCTTGGTAGTTGTCGTTATGAATTCTATGTTGGAAATGAGAGTTTAATGACTCAAGATTGATGTTGTAATTATATGGGCAGATTTGGAGAATCATGTGTATTTAATGTAATTTTTATATTTAAGAGAATGACATTGTTAGAATGTGGATTGTTGGTGCAAATCATGATTTGGAAGTGAGGGATGGATTGTAGTTGTGTTCTTGGGTTGGGGTTGGTTTCGGGTGAGTTGGAGTATTATTTGGGATGTTTGAAATGTTGTATGAATTGCTTAAAACGTCTTTGAATATTTTTGGTATGGGTTCGGGTTAGTATTTGAATGTATAAGCGTTGATGTTGGCTTGAAGGTAAGCCGTTGAATTGAATATTATGAATGTCGTTGAATGATATATAAGAGGGTTACTAATGTTATGTTGCCTTTCGGATTGATTATTGATGTTGCTAGGTTGGTTGTTGTTGTTGTAGTTGTTGATTTGGCCGAGTTAAATTCTCGGGGTTGTCCTATTTACAGAGGAAATGCTGCCCAAATTTCCGTAGAATTATGTCTTAGTTTGGAAATGAACTCTTAAATACTTATAGTTGACATTGGCATTTATTGATGTTATGTAGACCTCGGGAGTCCGAGACATAGGTTGGAGTTTGGATTAGCTTGGAGAAGCCGAGACGAGGTATGTAAAGCGGTGTTTTTTGGCCCTTCCTTCTTTTGGCATGCCTTAGTCGTAAATAGGCTATGACACGAAAGCCTCGAGGAAAGTCGACTCTCGCGATCCGACCATGTCTGTGATTCTTATTTGCTTCTTGGTCTTCGTATGCTTGATATGATGAAATATTGGCCCTTATGTCTTTTGTATGACTAAGTCTCAAAGGTTGCAGAAAAGTTATTTTTTTTTTTTTTTTTAAAAAAAAAAAGAATTTTATTCCTAAATGATTCGAAAACTACGAAAGTCCGTAACTTTCACGGTACGTAACCCGGATCGCTTCGATATCCGAAAAATGATTCCATGATGTATGATGACTATGTTTTCCATAGGCGGGCCGGCCGGGTCGACACCCCTCCGTGGGCCCCGCGACTTTCCTTGGGTACTTCTGACGACTTTTGAAAGGATATGACATGACTATTATTCCGATTTCAAGTACGATCAGTTTATTTATCTTTTGAGTTTGTGATAATGATTTGGTAACATATGATGACTATGATTTTCATGGGCGGGCTCGGATTGGGTTGACGCTCGTCCGTGGGTCCCGCGACTTTTTCTGTATAGTTCTGATGGTTTTTGAAAGAACTTAATATGACTACCTTTCCGACCCCCGAGTATGACTATATATTTATTTACTAAGTCTGAAACGTAGATTCGTACACTTATGATTCCGATACGTAACTATGATTCCCGGAGTTCGGTTTGATATGTTCCCGAGTGAGATTCGGAAGAAAACCGATTTGACCGTTGTTTGGGCTTATAAATGATGGTTCATTTTGATTAACCTATTAAGTCTTTGAAATTATTTTAGACTGTATTTGGTTACTCATGATTCTGTTCGTGTACTCCGTTGTACATTTTTCGCCAAGTCTTGGGCCGGTTAGGTTATCGTGCGCACTATGCTATATTCTGAAGTATGATGTGTATTTCGAAATATGAATATGATGCGAAGTCCGATATGATATATGATGATACGATATGATGTATGATGATATGATCAGTTGGTATCAGATCGGTTCGCCGAGCCCCTTTTGGGTCGAACCGTGTATGTATTATGATGTTATGATGTGGCCGTGCGCGAGCCCTTTCGGCCGGTATCGTGTATATATGTTACGTTATATGTTATATGTATGAGTTCGGTGAATATGATCAATTGGAATCGGAGCGGTGGTGGGGCAAACCCACCCGTGGGGCAAACCCGTAGTGAGGTAACATTCCATCTTGGTTTAAAGCCAATCCACATTAGTTTAGGCCATCCCACATTGGTTTAGGCCAATCCCACATCGGTTAATGACATCTCATATGATCGGTTATGATGTTATGATGTGTTACGGTATGTATATGATGAACATTATATTTGTCTTCTGTATCTCATATGTATGATTTGTATGTCAGACGCAAGCGCTTTGATATTTCAGTTATTATGCCTACTTTCTGTACTTCGATCGTTCGATATACGACTCGCTCACATCGTACCTTCGCTTTGCATACTCGGTACATATTCCGCATCGACCCCCCTTTCTTCGGGGGTCGCGTTTCATGCCCGCGAGTACGGATACGCGTTTTGGTGATCCCGGCGTAGGATTCCATTCTCCGTCGTTCGCAGTGCTCCCTTGTTCGGGAGCCAATATTTTGGGTATATATTCCGATGTATATGATTATGTTTATATTCGGTACGGCGGGGCCCCGTCCCGTCATCCGATCTACGTTGTTCCATTGTAGGTACGTAGACATAGATGTGGGTTATGTACGCGCTTTTTCGGACGCGTTGTGTGAGCCGTATTTGGGCGGCCCATCCGCCGTGCGCCTTATCGCGTGTATGTATGCTTTGATATGTTATGTCTATTATGATAGCCTTGTCGCTTCGTACGGATATTGGTTTGTATGCGTCGCTTGGAGCCACGTTTGAAATTCGTAAATGTATGAGTCGTTTGTGTGCCGAATACGAATTTAATGAGCGCGTAACGTGCCCGGCCCTCGGGCATAGTCACGGCCTACGGGGTTGGGTCGTGACAGCCGAGGCTCAAATGCTTGTTATGCCTGTGGTCAGACTGAGCATATGATGCGTGATTGTCCATCGATGGGTGGCAGAGTTAGGGTCCAGCCTACAGGATCGTGCTGGCTCCCTCGTCCCGCATCCCGTAGCGACTCCTCCGAGCTTCGAGGAGCCGTGGTAAGGGCGAGAGGGGCAGTATCTAGTTCGAGTGGCCCTCAGCAGCCCTGTATTTATGCTTTAGCCGGACGCCAGGATCTGGAGTCCTCCCCTGATGTGGTTACAGGTATACTATCCATATTTTCCTATGATGTTTATACCTTGATTGATCCGGGTTCTACTTTGTCGTATATCACTCCTTATATTGCCGCCGTATTAGGGTGAAACCCGAGCCCATTAAACCTTTTGAGGTGTCTACTCCTGTTGGTGACCCGGTAATAGCTAGACAAGTATATAGAAATTATGTGATTGTGGTATGTGATCTCAGACTAAAGCTGATTTGATTGAACTGAAAATGTTAGATTTTGATGTGATTATGGGCATGGATTGGTTGGCCTCTTGCTATGCTAATGTGGATTGTAGAACAGAGATGGTTCGATTCCAATTCCCAGGGGAACCAGTGCTTGAGTGGAAAGGTAACACAGCGTCTCCGCAGGTAGGTTTATTTCCTACCTCAAAGTGAGAAAGATGATTGCAAAAGGCGGTATTTATCATCTAGTCCGAGTTCATGACACCGAAGCAAAGCCGCCAACTTTTCAATCCGTCCGGGTAGTAAATGAGTTTTCGGATGTATTTCCAGATGAGCTCCCAGGTCTCCCACCAGAACGAGAGATTGATTTTACTATTGATATGTTGTCGGATACTGAACCTATATCTATTCCTCCTTCTGAGAACGGCCATTAAGCAGAATTGAAAGAGTTAAAGGCAATAACCGAAGGATTTGCTTGAGAAGGGATTTATTAGGCCGATTAAATCACCCATTATGAGCACACCGTCTTGTTTGTAAGAAGAAAGACGGCTCCCTACGAACGTGCATTGACTGTTATGCGGTTGAACAAGGTGACAATCGAGAATAAATATCCACTTACGAGAATCGATGATTTATTTGATCAACTACGAGGTGCCAAGTGGTTTCAAAGATTGATCCGAGATCGGGATATCACCAAGGAGAGTCAAGGAAGAAGAAGTTAAAAATGACTTTCAGAACTAGATACGGTCATTATGAATTTCGGGTGATGTCATTTGGGTTAACTAATGCTCCGGCAGTGTTTATGAATTTGATGAATAATGTATTTAGGCCTTTTCTAGATCTATTTGTGATCGTGTTCATCGATGACATTCTGGTATACTCTCGATCAGAAACAGAGCACGCAGATTATCTACGTATTGTCCTTGGGATTCTTGCTATATGCCAAATTTTCAAAATGTGAGTTCTGGCTGAATTCTGTGACTTTTCTGGGTCATATTATCTCAGCTGACGGCATTCGAGTCGATACTCAGAAAATTGAAGCTGTGAAGACTTGGCCAAGGCCTACAATGCCTACAGAGATTCAAAGCTTTTTTGGGATCGCTGTGTTACTATAGAAGATTTGTGCAAGGATTTTCTTCTATTTCTGCACCATTGACGAAGTTAACTCAGAAGTCGGCAAAATTTCAGTGGACCAATGCTTGTGAGTGACCTTCCAGGAATTGAAAGATAGATTTACTTGGGCCTCCCGATAAAGCCTGAAGGATCGAAGGCTATGTTTTTTATTGTGATGCCTCCGGTATTGGGTTAGGTTGTGTGTTGATGCAACACGGTAAGGTTATTACCTATGCTTCCAGGCAACTGCGGAAACACGGGAAGAATTACCCGACCGATGATCTTGAATTAGCTGCGGTTATTTATGCGCTAAAGATATGGAGACATTATTTGTATGGTGTACATGTTGATCTCTATACAGATCATAAAAGTCTCCAGTATATCTTCAAGCAAAAGGAGTTGAATCTGCGGCAGCTGCGATGGCTAGAGCTATTGAAAGACTATGATGTAAGTATCTTATATCATCCTGGGAAAGCAAATGTGGTGGCTGATGCTCTTAGCCGCAAATCCATGGGTAGTGTTACACCTCGCATTTTGGTACGTCGGAATATTCTAAGTGGTTGCGACGAGTTAAGAACAAGGTTATTTTTTTCCGACTTTGTGTTAAGGCATAAGTCATTTATGATTTTAGGGGATGGAAGTATTAGTAAAAATTTGGAGTTAAAAGTGGAATTATGGAAATTAGTATTTATGAAATATGGGACTAAAAATGAATTATGGAAGGTCAACACTTCATGAAAAACTGGGGCCAAAAGTGAAGATTTGGAGACTTAAAATTTAAAAAAAAAAAAGAGAGAGAAAGTGGAGGGAGGTGGCCGGCCATATGGTGATGGTGGCCATGGCCACATGTTGTAATTACTTAAGGGGCTAGGATGATGATAAAAATCATCTTATCATTTGCCTCCTAGAAACTTCAAGTAGAAAAGAAAGAGATGGAGAAAAAGAATGGAGAAAAATGACCATAAGGGGCTGGTCGAACTAGCCCCATGATATTGATCATGGAAAAAAATTGTTTCTCCTAGTTTTCATATCAATTGAAAGGTCCTCCCCTGGGGTGTTTGTTGGGGCATCAAAAAAACTTTC
>NW_026719920.1:0-20823 GCF_029784015.1 Lycium ferocissimum
AATGAAATTAGTACGAAGGCCAGACGAGGCATAGTTATGGTTGAATGAAGGACCTGTTTCCATACCGCAGGACAGACAAGAGAAGAGAAGACGGGTGTTATACCTCGCATTTTGTACATTTGAATATTTCGAGTTAATGGCGGGAAGTTAAGGACAAGATTATTTTTAAGAGTTATTTTAATGCACAAGTGGTTATAAAGATTATTTATGAATGTTGGTAGTATGGAAATAATGTGGAAGGCTAGGGGCAAAATGGTAATATTGAGGAAAGTCGAGGGGCAAAACGGGAATTTCACAATGATCAAGAAAAGGCCAAGGGATGACAAGTCAAACCATTAAGTCATCATTTATTTTCAAGAAAAAGAGAAGAAAACTCTAGAAAAATTTGAAAGAAAAATGAGGCATGTGGTGGTCATGTGCTACATATATATATATATATATATATATATATATATATATATATATATATATATATATATATATATATATATATATATAAGTGAGGATGACAAAAGAAGGCAAGTATTCATCATTTTAGTTCTAGAGAAATCAAGAAGAAAAGAAAAGAAGAAAGAGAGAGAGTGCAACGGACAAAGGGCTGGCGAAAACCAGCCCACCCCAGGTTTTGGTCTTGGACAAATATTTTCTTCTATGTTTTCCTACTAATTAGATCACTCTATCATATAGGAGTAGTTGTTGGAAGAAAAACCATTTGTTATGCAAGGAGCATGTCTTGGCCGAGAAAAAGGTAAGGTGAAGAAGATGATGTTCAATCTTTATTTTCTGTTTTATAGGTGTTTATGCATGTTGTGATGTGTAGGAATAAAGTTCATAAAGATTATGGTGTTGTGTGTATGGCCGTATATGTAGTATGGCATAAGTGGAAAACTAATTTATTTGGCATGTGTTGGTTGATGTTGTTATGGATGGTTTGTGTATGTTTGGCATGTAGAAATGAATGGACTTCATGGAAATTTTGCATGTTGAGGACTAGGCCGTGTGGGGGCTGTTTGGGGTGGAATATAATGAACTCATTTTATATAGTATTTTGGTTATTGATTGTTGTAGATTATGTGATGAAAATGAAGGTTTGATGACTCAAATGGAAGTCATAATTGTTGTGGGCTGATTTAGAACATAATGTGATTTTAATATAGTTTCTTGGGTTGATGGAAATGATGTTGTTAGCGTATGGAAGTGTTGATATAGTTTATGCATTGAAAGAAATGTATTGTTGGTATTCTTATGGCGTTTGGAAGATTTGGGTTGGAATGTCTTGAACATGTTGTGAATTGAGTATTGATATTGTTATTATGATTGTTGATTATTGGCATTATTGTTGTTGGTTTGGCCAGTTGAATTCTCGGATTGTTGTTAATGGATGAATTGGGCCGAGCCATATTCTCGGGATGGCGCATTTACGGGGGAAGTGCTTCTGCCGAAATTTTATAGACAAATGTGCATTCAAGATTGGATTCTAAAAGCTCTAATCAATGTTTGGTAAACATGACCAAATTGTAGATGCAGCGGATTTGCAACTTGGATTTGGAGTGAAGGAGCGGAAAGAGGTATGTGGCTTCACTTCTCTTTCTTGGCATGTCTTAGACGTAATAGGTTTGGACACGGGCCTCGGGGATAATTCCTTTCCTAGAAATTCGAGATTGAAACTAACTACTATTCATTCAAAGGGAATTGAATTAGAACTTGCGTGAAATGTCGGAAAAACTTCCTAAACATCAGAACTTACACAAAAGGACTCGATTATCCTAAGATCCTCACAATTGACGCCATGAATTGTAATATACGTAAATTTGATACGCCGCCTCATTTGACCCGAGGTGGGCCCACTATTCCCGAATTTTCCTTATTGTCCCAATGTGCTTATTTTTCATTCTATAGTTAAGGAAAACTCTTGGTTATTATTCCGATTACTAAATAATAGTTGTTTTAACAAATCTATTGATTTCAAAGCATGATTCTTCTCCTCCGATAGCTAGTAAATGTTTTCCAAAGTGCCCGTATTTTCCCGGAACAAAGGTTTATGGCAAAGTAAGTTTTACAACAATGACGATGAACATGTTCTACAATAATATGGATGATGACAAGGAAGAAAATGTTTACATGATAATATGACCATGATGATGCTATGATTAAAGGTTCCAAGTTCATGATTCCGTGTGACGAGATGAGAACGTTAAGCTATTTCTTGAACTCTCAACTCTATTCATGAATAATGTTTTTTTTTTAAAGATTCCAAGTATACGAAACGAGGCCTTATGATCTGTTTTATATTTTCTCATGATATTACTTTTCATTAATCGTCTCGCCTTATATTAATCATCCCTTCAAGGTGAGACAAGCGCCCATAGTTATTCTATAATATAATCGGAGGTTTCGACCTTACGTCACTCCGATGGATACATGATTTTCTTGGGCTCTCTGCATGTACTTATATGACCTATGATATGAAAAATGTATATGTACGGGGGTGGGGGAAGGGATACATGGCAAAATGGAAGGGAACTATGTTTCATTGCCACCAGTCGGTGGCTTATCATCCCGAACACGGGATGCCGGACATGCTGGATTTATGGGCGAGCCGGAGTATTTCGGCGCAATGTGGGCGAGCCGATTTTGTTCGGTGCTATGATACTATGATACTATGATGCACTATGATATGCTATGATACTATGATACACTATGACACGCTATGATACTATGGTACACCATGATATGCTATGATACTATGATATACTATGATTTAACATGATATGACATAAATTCTATTTTCTATGCCTATGAAAAGAAATTTTTTTTTAAAAAAGGAAAACAAGCATGCATGGCATCCGCCCCATGGGCCCCTCATATGCACAGGTTACTCTGTTATCCTATGATATGTTCTATGTTTCTGTACAGATAATGTTCATATGTACAGGTCATCCTTTTACCTTACGATGTAATATCTCTTTATTGTTCATGCTTATATCTCCTACTATGTTGCTACTTCGCCTTACATGCTCGGTTACATAGCTCGTACCGACCCCTCTTCTTCGGGGGGCTGCGTTTCATGCCGCGCGGTACACCCGGAAGGAGCCGACTATAGCATAGAGGATGTTCCGGCGAGTTGGTAGGATCCACTTGTCCGAGTGCTGCCGAGTCAGTATAGATGCCATGATACTTTGTTCGAGGTTAGAGACTTTGCAGACAGAATCGTGGGTATTGGGTTGTCAGTTTGCAAGCGACTTCAGCAGCCGATATGTTATTATGTTTCGTGTCTCGAGTCTTATATGATGTCAGATTTTACTTATGAAAAAAAAAAATTTCTATGTATTCATTTCTAACCGATTTATAAGTTCATATGTATAATAAGAGTCAGCGGGTTCGCTCGGCTCCGAATATGGGGTCGGGTGCCCATCACACCCTAGTAAGATCGGGGTGTGACAAAGTGGTATCAGAGCGGGTCGGTCCAAGGGTTGTCTGCAAAGTCGTATCCGGCAGAGTCCTGTTTATGGGTGTGAAGCCGGCCATATTTATAAACAGGAGGCTGCTGGGCATTTAGGAATTGTTGACCTTCTTTCTGTCCTATGATCGTGCGATAGATAGAGCCAAGTCTAGGAAAATGGAATCTCCTATACAGACTTTACCTACGACGGAAGAAAGTGAGAGGCGATACGGAAAGTTACAGGGATTTGAATGGTGAGAACGATAAAGGAGGCCCTACCAGAATGGATACGTCTAAGAGAAAGGAGCGCGAAAAGGAAATACGATAAACTGGCAATAAGCGAGGTGCGATGTTTCAGAACGGTTATGGATTTGGCATGGCGATAGAGGTACGATCGCTATCCTCGGGAATCTGTAGGCCCAGGACAGGAAGTAGTCGTGTACACAGGTGGAAAGTGAACATCAGGAAGTGAAAAGGGTAAAATGGTAATTGTAAAAGAAGAACGTGTTACGAAAATGTTCCGGAATCTGTAAAACTTTGACTGGCTCCAGATTATGTAGTAAAGGCCATATGAGAAAGCGTACGCGATTATATCAGCATTAAGGCACCGAATCCCACCAAAGTTTCGAGGTTAAGCGTGCTCAGGTGGGAGCAATTTCAGGATGGGTGACCCCCTGGGAAGTATGCGAGAAATTCGATATATCCAGACCTAAGAGACAAATGAGAAGTTAGGATAGCCTAAGGGAAACTAGAGCATATGGGATGGTTGGAGATCATAAGAAGACGTGTAGAACGAGGCAAACTTGCTTGGTAAAGAGGCAGGGAAGTGCATCACAGCCCTGGGAATTAGGATAGGCTTGAACAGCGGTTGGACGTATTTTGTGGGCTAGTTAATAGTAATTATATATATGTATATATAAAGGTGTAGAATATCCCAAATATGATTGTATCGGTGGACATGTGAATCCCAGCAACCGAAGTCACGGTACAAAAGGCATTAATCGAGTAAGGGTACCGAAGTTCGAGTGACAGCAAGAGTAAATGGTACAAGTGTTGTAAAGTAAGCTATTGTTATTCTACTATAGATTGAGATTGGGAATGAGGATATGAGACGGAGTATAAACGGATAATGGTATAGGTACACTCAAAAGGGGGAAGCGGTGAGAGGAATGTAAGGATGAGATAGAGACAGTTGATACGGTAATATGTTTGATATGGATGCTTGGATTACAAATGAAACCCCCTTCATGGAAATAAGTCAGTGAGATCGGAAAACCAACAATAAGTGTATAAGAATCAGGATGGTGTTTGAGGCAGTGTGAGAAGTCTTGCAAAAACCTCGAATGACAGGACACTAGAAAAATGGACGTGTATGAAGAGAACGAGGATGATGAGAGAATGATATTGGATAACTTAAGAGATAATGTGAAGGATAGCACTAGTTATAAAAAGGAGCTCCCCGAGGTGCTTATGAGAGCACATAGGACTAGTCGAACATTCGAGGACGAATGTTCCAAAGGGGGGAAGGATGTTATATCCCGCATTTTGTACGTCGGAATATTTTAAGACAATCGCGGGAAGTTAAGGGCAAGGCCATTTTTCGGTTTTGTTTGAATGCGCAAGTCGCTTATAAATATTATTGTCATGGAAATTTAAGGGCAAACTTGCAATTGGAAACTTTTATGCATGACTTGTTGGAAAAAAAATTCAAGGTGGGCTATGGCCCACATGAGTGCATGACACATGTGATTAGAAGATGACTAAGTGAGTGTGGAATTCATCTTTTATTACTTGGAAAGATTCAAGAAACTTGGAGGGAAAGACAAAGAAAATTCTAGACAATTTGAGAAAAAAAAAAAAAAGAAGCAAGAAGTGGCCGGCCATGTGGTTGGCCATGTGCCACATTAATATATATATATATATATATATAGAGAGAGAGAGAGAGAGGGATGACAAAAGAAGGCAAGTATTCATCATTTTAGTTCTAGAGAAATCAAGAGAAAGAAAAGAAAAAGAAAGAAAAGAGAGAGAGAGTGCAACGGACAAGGGCTGGCCGAAACCAGCCCCTTGAGTTTGGTCTTGGACAAATATTTTCTTCTAGTTTTCCACTAATTGGAAGGTCCTCTATCATATGGAGTAGTTGTTGGAAGAAGAAAACCATTTGTATTGCAAGGAGCATGTCTAGCCGAGAAAAGGGAGTGAAGGAACAAGGTAAGGTTCAATCTTCCTTGCATGTTTTATAGGTGTTTATGCATGTGGTGATGTGTAGAAAGGAATAAAGTTCATGAGATTATGGTGTTGTGTTGTATGGCCGTGTATATGTAGTATGGCATAGAAGTGAAAAACTAATTCTATTTGGCATGTGTTGGTTGATGTTGTTATGGATGGTTTGTGTATGTTTGGCATGTAGAAATGAATGGACTTCATGGAAATTTTGCATGTTGAGGACTAGGCCGTGTGGGGGCTGTTTGGGGTGGAATATAATGAACTCATTTTATATAGTATTTTGGTTATTGATTGTTGTAGATTATGTGATGAAAATGAAGGTTTGATGACTCAAATGGAAGTCATAATTGTTGTGGGCTGATTTAGAACATAATGTGATTTTAATATAGTCGCTTGGGTTGATGGAAATGATGTTGTTAGCGTATGGAAGTGTTGATATAGTTTATGCATTGAAAGAAATGTATTGTTGGTATTCTTATGGCGTTTGGAAGATTTGGGTTGGAATGTCTTGAACATGTTGTGAATTGAGTATTGATATTGTTATTATGATTGTTGATTATTGGCATTATTGTTGTTGGTTTGGCCGAGTTGAATTCTCGGATTGTTGTTAATGGATGAATTGGGCCGAGCCATATTCTCGGGATGGCGCATTTACGGGGGAAGTCTTTGCCGAAATTTTATAGACAAATGTGCATTCAAGATTGGATTCCTAAAAGCTCTAATCAATGTTTGGTGAACATGACCAAATTGTAGATTCTGGCGGATTTGCAACTTGGATTTGGAGTAGCAGAAGGAGCGGAAAGAGGTATGTAAGGCTTCACTTTTCTTTCTTGGCATGTCTTAGACGTAATAGGTTTGAACACGGGCCTCGGGGACAATTCCTTTCCTAGAAATCCGAGATTGAAATTAACTACTATTCATCGGTGGAATTGAATTAGAACTTGCGTGAAATGTCGGAAAAACTTCCTAAACATCCGAACTTACACAAATAGATCCGATTATCCTAAGATCCTCACAAGTGACGTCATGAATTGTAATATACGTAAATTTGATACGCCGCCTCATTTGACTCGAGGTGGGCCCACTATTCCCGAATTCTCTCCTATTGTCCCATGTGGCTTACTTTCATTCTATAGTTAAGGAAAGCTTTTGGTTATTATTCCGACTACTAAATAATAGTCGTTTTAACAAATCCATTAATTCCAAAGCGCGATTCTTTTCCTCCGATAGCTAGTAAATGTTTTCCAAAGTGCTCGTATTTTCCCAGAACAAAGGTTTATGGCAAAGTAAGTTTTACAACAACGACGATGAACATGTTTTACAATGCCAGGGAGGATGTCAAGGAAGAAAATGTTTACATGATAACTATGATCACGATGATTCTATGATTAAAGGTTCCAAGTCTATGATTCCAGTGACGAGATGAGAACGTTAAGCTATTTCTTGAATTCTCAACTCTATTCATGAATAATGTTTTTCTTTAAGAATTCCAAGTATATGAAACGATGCCTTATGATCCTGTTTTATATTTTCTCATGATATTACTTTTCATTAATCGTCTCGCCTTATATTAATCATCCCTTCAAGGTGAGACAAGCGCCCATAGTTATTCTATAATATAATCGGAGGTTCCCGACCTTACGTCACTCCGATGGATACATGATTTTCTTGGGCTCTCCTGCATGCTTATATAGCATACGGACATGAAAAATGTATATGTACATGGGGTGGGAGGTAGGGATACATGGGAAATGGGAAGGGAACTATGTTTCATTGCCACACAGTCGCTGGCTTATCATCCCGGACGCGGGATGCCCGGACGCGGGATTTATGGGCGAGCCGGAGTATTTCGGCGCAATGTGGGCGAGCCGACGCTGTTCGGTGCTATGATACTATGATACTATGATGCACTATGATATGCTATGATACTATGATACACTATGACACGCTATGATGCTATGGTACACCATGATATGCTATGATACTATGATATACTATGATTTAACATGATATGACATAAATTCTATTTTCTATGCCTATGAAAAGAAATGTTTTTTTTAAAAAGGGAAAACAAGCATGCATGGCATCCGCCCCCATGGGGCCCTCATATGCACAGGTTACTCGGTTATCCTATGATATGTTCTACGTGTCTATACAGATAATGTTCATATGTACAGGTCATCCTTTTACCTCACGATGTAATATCTCTTTATTGTTCATGCTTATATCTCCTACTATGTTTACATGCTGACATAATCCGACCCCTCTCTTCGGGGTGCGTTTCATGCGCGCGTGTACACCCGCCAGGAGCCGACTATAGCATAGAGAATGTTCCGGAGAGTTGGTAGGCTCCACTTTGTCCGATAGTGCTGCCGAGTCGAGTATAGATGCCATGATACTTTGTTCGAGGTTCTCTTTGAATGTATTGGGTTGTCATGGCTCCGCCCCGATATGTTATTATGTTTCGTGTCTCGAAATTCTATTTATGGAAAAAAACAAATTTCTATGTATTCATTTCTAACCGATTTGTAAGTTCATATGTATAATAAGAGTCAGCGGGTTCGCTCGGTTATTTTTACATTTTTAAAATGATGTTCTTTTCTATTATATTAGTATTTTCTATTATATTAGATATATTAGACTATTATATTAGATTAGTATTAGTTAGTGATCCCATGTTCGGATAAATCGACCCCGTTCCCCTTTACGTATATAGGATATTTTTAAGTAAGCATCCTTCTTAGTAGCGATGGAAGGTTATTTCACTATATTTTTTACCAGGGACAGGGCCTATCACACCGAATATGGGGTCGGGTGCCCATCATACCTTAGTAAGATCGGGGTGTGACACAGGCAATAACTCTATGACCCGTAGTCCAAGCAACAACTCCATGACCCGTAGGAAGTCGATGTTATATCCCGCATTTTTGTACATTGGGACAATCCGAATTAATTATGATAAGTTAGGGTCCAAACCATTCCGGGATGCAAAATCGAGACTTTGGACCTTCGATTTTATTTTGAGACATAAGTTGTTCATGAATTGGTGTGGCATGGAAAACTTAGGAAATTTGGGACCAAAAATGGAATAAATGGAACTTGAAAATCATGCATTTTCCATGGTCTTTGTGGCTTGTGAAGGCCCACACAATGTGTGTTCAATTTTTATTGCTCCAACACATGGTGTGGGCCAAGGTCACTTGAGTCATATTCATATAATAGCAAAAGATGATCAACTAGTCTTCATTATTCATTTCAACACTTAGACAAAAAAAAAGAGCAAGAAGTGAAGAGAAAGTGAGGCTCTCGGCCAAGCCTAGATCCATTCAAGTCATCCCAAAATTATTTTGTTGATGCAAACCCACTATTTTTATGCGTGGAAGAGTTGTTGGAGCGATCGATGGCTAGTTTTCATCCTTGGAAACCCTAGCCTATTGTGAAGTTGAAGGAAGAAAGGTAAGATTTGATCTTGTTTATGTGTTATGAAGGTTGTATGCATGTTGTAGTATGTTAAAATGGATGAAAATCATGAAATATAGTGTGTTGGGGTTGAGGATTTAGCCGTGTAAGTGTGTGTGTGTGTGTTGTGTTGTATTGAAGTGATGAATTAAGTTCTATATAGTATATTGATGGTTGTAGTGTGAAGAAATGAATGAGAATTATCCATATGTGCATGTTGGTATGTTGGCCGAAAATGGGTCATGGTATATGCATTAATTTCTTAATGTTTTAGTCGTCGTCGTTATGAATTCTATGTTGGAAATGAATGTTTAATGACTCAAATTGATGTTGTAAATGTATGGGCTGATTTGGAGGTTATTGTACATTTAATGTAACTTGTATAATTATGAGAATGATATTGTTAGAATGTGAATTGTGGTGCAAATCATGGTTTGGAAATGAGGAATAATAAGAGTCGGCGGGTTCGCGCGGCTAGGAATGAGCCGACAAAGATGAGGATGTTCCGGAGTTGGTGCTCCACTTGTCCCGAGTGCTGCCGAGTCGAGTATAGATGCCATGATACTTTGTTCGAGGTTGAGACAAAAGTGATATGTTATTATGTTTCGAGCTTATATGATGTCGGTCTATTTATGGGTATTCATTTCTAACCGATTTGTGTTCATATGTATAATAAAGTCGGCGGGTTCGCTCGGCTCCGAATATGGGGTCGGGTGCCCATCACATTTAGTAAGATCGGGGTGTGTCGGGCGGGTCGGTCCAAGGGCATTTCCGGCGAGTCCTGTTTATTAGAGCCATATTTATAAAATGCGAGGCTGGGCATTTAGGAATTGTTGACCTTCTTTCTGTCCTATGATCGTGCGATAGATAGAGCCAAGTCCTAGGAAAATGGAATCTCCTATACGGACTTTACCTACCACGGAAGAAAGTGAGAGGCGATACGGAAAGTTACAGGGATTTGAATGGTGAGAACGATAAAGGAGGCCTACCGAGAATGGATACGTCTAAGAGAAAGGAGCGCGAAAAGGAAATACGATAAGCGGCAATAAGCGAGGTGCGATGTTTCGAAAGGTTATGGATTTGGCATGGCGATAGAGGTACGATCGCTATCCTGCGGAATACGTAGGCCCGGGGACAAGAAGTAGTCGTGTATACAGGTGGAAAGTAAACACCAGGAAGTGAAAAGGGTAAAATGGTAATTGTAAAAGAAGAACGTGTTACGAAAATGTTCGAATACGTAAAACTTTGGTGGCTCCAGTTATGTAGTAAAGGCCATATGAGAAAGCGTACGCGATTATATCGGCATTAAGGCACCGAATCCCACCAAAGTTTCGAGGTTAAGCGTGCTCGGTGGGAGCAATTTCGGGATGGGTGACCCACGGGAAGTATGCGAGAAATTCGGTATATCCAGACCTAAGAGACAAATGAGAAGTTAGGATAGCCTAAAGGAAACTAGAGCATATGGGATGGTTGGAGATCATAAGAAGACGTGGAGAACGAGGCAAACTTGCTTGGTAAAGAGACCGAAAGTGCATCACAGCCCTGGGAATTAGGATAGGCTTGAACAGCGGTTGGACGTATTTTGTGGGCTAGTTAATAGTAATTATATATATGTATATATAAAGGTGTAGAATATCCCAAATATGATTGTATCGGTGGACATGTGAATCCCAGCAACCGAAGTCACGGTACAAAAGGCATTAATCGAGTAAGGGTACCAAAGTTCGAGTGACAGCAAGAGTAAATGGTACGAGTGTTGTAAAGTAAGCTATTGTTATTCTACTATAGATTGAGATTGGGAATGAGGATATGAGACGGAGTATAAACGGATAATGGTATAGGTACACTCCAAAAGGGGGGAAGCAGGTGAGAGGAATGTAAGGATGAGATAGAGACAGTTGATACGGTAATATGTTTGATATGGATGCTTGGATTACAAATGAAACCCCCTTCATGGAAATAAGTCGGTGAGATCGGAAAACCAACAATAAGTGTATAAGAATCGGGATGGTGTTTGAGGTGTGAGAAGTCTTGCAAAAACCTCGAATGACGAGGACACTAGAAAAATGGACGTGTATGAAGAGAACGAGGATGATGAGAGAATGATATTGGATAACTTAAGAGATAATGTGAAGGATAGCACTAGTTATAAAGGAGCTCCCCGAGGTGCTTATGAGAGCACTGTAGGACTAGTCGAACATTCGAGGACGAATGTTCCAAAGGGGGAAGGATGTTATATCCCGCATTTTGTACGTCGGAATATTTTAAGACAATCGCGGGAAGTTAAGGGCAAAGCCATTTTTCGGTTTTGTTTGAATGCAAATTCGCTTATAAATATTATTGTCATGGAAATTTAAGGGCAAACTTGAATTGGAAACTTTTATGCATGACTTGTTGGAAAAAAAATTCAAGGTGGGCTATGGCCCACATGAGTGCATGATACATGTGATTAGAAGATGACTAAGTGAGTGTGGAATTCATCTTTTATTACTTGGAAAGATTCAAGAAACTTGGAGGGAAAGACAAAGAAAATTCTAGACAATTTGAAAAAAAAAAAAAAAAAAAAAGATGTGCAAGATGTGCCGGCCATAATATATATATATATATATATATATAGAGAGAGAGAGAGAGGGAAGAAGGCAAGTATTTATCATTTTAGTTCTAGAGAAATCAAGAGAAAGAAAAGAAAAAGAAAGAAAAGAGAGAGAGAGTGCAACGGACAAGGGTTGGAAACCAGCCCCTTGAGTTTGGTCTTGGACAAATATTTTCTTCTAGTTTTCCACTAATTGGAAGGTCCTCTATCATATGGAGTAGTTGTTGGGAAGAAAACCATTTGTATTGCAAGGAGCATGTCCTAGCCGAGAAAAGGGAGTGAAGGGACAAGGTAAGGTTCAATCTTCCTTGCATGTTTTATAGGTGTTTATGCATGTTGTGATGTGTAGAAAGGAATAAAGTTCATGAGATTATGGTGTTGTGTTGTATGGCCGTGTATATGTAGTATGGCATAGAAGTGAAAAACTAATTCTATTTGGCATGTGTTGGTTGATGTTGTTATGGATGGTTTGTGTATGTTTGGCATGTAGAAATGAATGGACTTCATGGAAATTTTGCATGTTGAGGACTAGCCGTGTGGGGGCTGTTTGGGGTGGAATATAATGAACTCATTTTATATAGTATTTTGGTTATTGATTGTTGTAGATTATGTGATGAAAATGAAGGTTTGATGACTCAAATGGAAGTCATAATTGTTGTGGGCTGATTTAGAACATAATGTGATTTTAATATAGTCGCTTGGGTTGATGGAAATGATGTTGTTAGCGTATGGAAGTGTTGATATAGTTTATGCGTTGAAAGAAATAAATGTATTGTTGGTATTCTTATGGCGTTTGGAAGATTTGGGTTGGAATGTCTTGAACATGTTGTGAATTGAGTATTGATATTGTTATTATGATTGTTGATTATTGGCATTATTGTTGTTGGTTTGGCCGAGTTGAATTCTCGGATTGTTGTTAATGGATGAATTGGGCCGAGCCATATTCTCGGGATGGCGCATTTACGGGGGAAGTCTTTGCCGAAATTTTTATAGACAAATGTGCATTCAAGATTGGATTCCTAAAAGCTCTAATCAATGTTTGGTGAACATGACCAAATTGTAGATTACGGCGGATTTGCAACTTGGATTTGGAGTAGCGAAGGAGCGGAAAAGAGGTATGTAAGGCTTCACTTTTCTTTCTTGGCATGTCTTAGATGCAATAGGTTTGAACACGGGCCTCGGGGACAATTCCTTTCCCAGAAATCCGAGATTGAAATTAACTACTATTCATTCAGTGGAATTGAATTAGAACTTGCGTGAAATGTCGGAAAAACTTCCTAAACATCCAGAACTTACACAAATAGGACCCGATTACCCTAAGATCCTCACAAGTGACGTCATGAATTGTAATATACGTAAATTTGATACGCCACCTCATTTGATTCGAGGTGGGCCCATCGTTCCCGGATTCTCTCCTATTGTCCCATTTGACTTATTTTTTTCTAAGTTAAGGAAAGCTTTTGGTTATTATTCCGACTACTAAATAATAGTTGTTTTAACAAATCCATTGATTCAAAGCATGATTCTTCTCCTCCGATAGCTAGTAAATGTTTTCCAAAGTGCTATAACTTTCCCGGAACAAGGTTTATGGCAAAGTAAGTTTTACAACAATGACGATGAACATGTTTTACAATGACATGGATGATGACAAGGAAGAAAATGTTTACATGATGACTATGACCATGATGATCCTATGATTAAAGGTTCCAAGTCATGATTCCGGTGACGAGATGAGAACGTTAAGCTATTTCTTGAATTCTCAACTCTATTCATGAATAATGTTTTCCTTTAAAGATTCCAAGTATACGAAACGATGCCTTATGATCTGTTTTATATTTTCTCATGATATTACTTTTCATTAATAGTCTCGCCTTATATTAATCATTCCTTCAAGGTGAGACAAGCGCCCGTAGTTATTTTATAATATAATCGGAGGTTCCGACCTTACGTCGCTCCGATGGATACATGATTTTCTTGGGCTCTCCTGCGTACTTATATAACCTATGGATATGAAAAATGTATATGTACATGGGGTGGGGGTAGGGATACATGGAAAATGGGAAGGGAACTATGTTTCATTGCCACAGTCGGTGGCTTATCATCCGGACGCGGGATGCCGGACGCGGGATATATGGGCGAGCCGATGTATTTCGGTGCTATGTGGGCGAGCCGACATTGTTCGGCTATGCTATGATACTATGATACTATGATGACTTACTATGTTATGCTATGATCCTATGATACACTATGACACGCTATGATTCTATGATACACTATGATATGCTATGATACTATGATATACTATGATTTAACATGATATGACATAAATTCTATTTTCTATGCCTATGAAAAGAAATGTTTTTAAAAAAAAAAAAAGGAAAAACAAGCATGCATGGCATCCGCCCCCATGGGGCCCTCATACGCACGGAGTTACTCGGTTATCCTATGATATGTTCTATGTTCTATACGAGATAATGTTCATATGTACGGAGTCATCCCTTTGTCTCACGATATGAAATCTTGTTATTATTCATGCTTATATCTTCTACTATGTTGCTATCCCGCCTTACATACTCGGTACGGTAGCTCGTGCGACCCCTCTTCTTCGGGGGCTGCGTTTCATGCCGTGTAGTACACCCGGATGATCGGGCGACTATTATAAACGATGTTCCAGTGGAGTTGGCATCTCCATTTGCTCTGGAGGGTTGCCGGGTCAAGCGTCCTATGCTATGATGTCAAGTTCGAGTTAGAGACTTTGCAGACAGAGTCGTGGGTATTGGGTTGCCATGTGTAGCGGCTCCAGCAGCCGATATGTTATTATGTTTCGTGTCACGAGTCTTATATGATGTCAGATTTTACTTACGAAAAAAAAAATCCATGTATCCATTTCTTACTAGTTCATAAGTTCATACGTGTAATAAGAGTCAGCGGGTTCGCTCGGTTTTTTACTCCCGAACATGGGGTCGGGTGCCCATCTTTTTCTATTATATTAGCAAAGTCGGGGTGTGACATTTTTCATATTTTGGAAACCCTAAGCTATTGTTCCCTTTCATTATATGGAATTGAAGAGTAAAGGTAAGATTTGATCTTGTTTATGTATTATGAAGGTTGTATGCTTGTTGTAGTATGGTAAATTGGATGAATATCATGAAATATAGTGTGTTGGAAGTGAGTTGGGTGTGTGGTGCCTTAGCAAAATCGAGTGTGAGTATGTGTGTGTTGTGTGTGTTGGGTTATGTTGAAACTATGAATTAATGCCTTGTTAGTTTATTATGATCGTTGTAAGGTGAAGAACGATTGAGAATCATCCATATATGTATATGTGTAGTGTTGGTCGAAATGGGTCATATTACATGACAATGAACGAATCGATATCGCTTAATATTTTAGTCGTCGTCGTTGTGAATTCTATGTTGGAAATGAATGTTTATTAACTCAAATTGAGGTTGTGATTGTTGCGGGCTGATTTGGAGGCTATTGTACATTTAATGTAAATTGTATATTGATGATAATAGCATCGTTAGAATGTAAAATGGATAAAATCATGATGTTGAAAATGAGGACTAAGTTGAAGTGTGTGTGTGTGTGGTTTGGGGATGAATTGTTTATTATATTGATGGTTGAGTGTGAAATTGGGGAAAAATTTGGGTTGTTGGAAATGTTGTATGAATTGCTTAGAATGCCTTTAAATATTGTTGGTATGGGTTCGGGTTATGTATGTGAATGTATAATGCGTTGTTAGAATGTGCTTGAATGCAAATCGTCGAATTGAATTTATGTAAGTTGTTGAATAATGGAAAAGAAAGCTATTGTTGTTGTATTGCTTTCAATATTGTTGGTTGTTGATGTTGTTAGGTTGGTTGTTATTGATTGATATGGCCGAGTTAAATTCTCGGGGTGGCCTATTTCAAGGAAATCTTGCCCAAATTTCGTAGAATTAAGGGCTAAATTGGAATTAAATGCCCAAAAAGTCTTTAGCTAATGTTTGGCATTTATGGCTTGTTTATAGATCGTGGGCAGCCGAATCATAGGTGGGATTTAGCTTGAGTTTGGATCATTTTGGAGTGCATTTGAGGTATGTAAAGTAACCTTTTCTTTTGGCATGCCTTAGTTAAATTAGGCTATGATACGAGCCTCGAGGAAATTCTATTCTCGCAATCCGAGCTTGTCTATGATTCTTATTTGTTTCTTGGTATTCTTGTGTTAATATGCCATAACATTGATCCTTATATCTTTTGAATTCATAAGTTGCAAAGGTTATTGAAAGCTGATTTTTTTTGAAAGAATTTATTCTTTAACGATTCCAAAACTACAAACGCCCATAACTTTCTCAGAAAAGCTCGGATTGCTTTGAAATTTTCGTAGGAGTTTGTATGATATAGAATGAGTATGTTTTTCATAGGCGGGCTCAGTTCGGGTCTATACTCGTCCGTGGGTCCCGCGACGCTCTTTTATGTGAATTCGATAACTTGTGAAACAAAAAAGTAATAATTATTATTCTGATTTCAAATATGATTATTTTACTTATCTTTTGGATTATGCATATGATTACTCACTACTCCGCTCGTGCCTACTATGATATCGTTCGTCGGTTCCCGGGCTGGTTCTGTTGTCGTGCACGTTTGATTATACTGCGGTGTTATGCTGTGCTTATGGTTCACCGAGTTCCTCGCTCGAGGGCCGGGTTCCACTTATATTTGGTGTGATGCTGTGTATGGTGATATGCTGTGTATGATATGTGATGGAGATTCGGAGATTTGAAACCTCCTGGTGTTATGCTGTGTATGGCGCCATCGACAGGCGGGCGACCATATTTCCTATGCCCTATGCATGATTTATATTTTGAAGTAACATTTTGATATTTTGAAAATGCATTTACTTTACGTATCTATGTCGATTGTGACCCAGATTTGTATATTACATTTTCTGCTTTGCATCTTACCCCCTTTCTTCGGGGGGCTGCGTTTCATGCCCGCAGGTACAGACGCACAGTTTGGTGATCCACCTGTTTAGGACACACCCTCTTCTGCTATTTGGAGTGCTCCTCTCATTCCGGAGCTTATATTTTTGGGTATATATTTGTTCATGCATTTGTATATATTCGTTCAGGGGTACGGCGGGGCCTGTCCGTCTTATGATTCCGTTGTACTGTTTAGAGGTCTGTGGACATGTTTGTGGGTTGTGCCCTTACGTACGGTTGTGTTTGTATATGTATGTTCTTGGGCGATTCCATTCGCCGCGGCGCCTGTGTCGGCCGCATATGTATATATGTTGTTGTTGGCCGTGTGGCCTTTATTGGTATTTTACGTACGGGGGTTATTTTGGATATATAAACGGTTGTGTTTGAGATTTTTTGAAACTATATAAATTTGAAATATACAGCCTTGTCGACGGCGTTTATATACTTGGATGCGTTTGATATAACTTGTGATAGCATTTGATAGGTGTGTTTGGGTGCCCAGATCGGGCACTAGTCACGGCCTACGGGGTTGGGTTGTGACAGAAGTGGTATCAGAGCCAGGTTTGTCCTCGGAGTGTCCGCGAGACCGTGTCTAGTAGAGTCTTGTTTATCGATGTGTTGTGCACCACATCTATAAACGGAAGCTACGAGGGCATTTCGGATGTTGTCTTTTCTTCGATCTTGGATCGTGCGATAGAACTATGTTATCGGGATGACTCTTTCGACGAAATGTTATGTTTTCGAGCGATGCCTCCGAGGAAGGCCACGGCCCCGAGAAGGGCAAGTCTACGGCGGCGGTGAGACCGGCGAGGCCGGGTGACTACTAGGGCTCGTGCTCGAATAGAGCCGGAAGGTTGTGCCTCGGCTAGTTGCTGCGCCGCCGGTATCGGAGGGATTTGTGGCGCTACGGGTACGGCACGGGGCGGCTCCACCGCCGGCTCCGCGGCACCGGTACACAGCCTCCGGCCCCCCGGCCGGGGCGGATGATGGGACCCTACGAGAGGCGGTACGGTTGTTGACTCGGTTGGTAGCGAGGGCGGGTCCCCGGAACGGGGAGCGAGGGGAGGATCGTGCGGACGGGCGCGGCGGTCACGGGGCCGTGATTTTCTACTTTGTGGGCCACGGAGTTCTTGGGTCAAAGCCCGCGAGAGGACCCTCTCGAGTTCATCCGACGGATGCGGCGTACCCTGCGGTTGATTAGTGCTGCGAGATAGAGTCGGTTGAGATGGCGTCATACCGGTTGCACGATGTAGCGGCCTAGCTTGGTATGAGTCGTGGATGCTGTCCGAGGAGGTGAGGGTGCCCTCCCGGCCGTATGGGGCGAGTTTACGAGGCACACGGCCCATTTTCTCGCCTCCGGAGGTGGGCGAGCCGAGGGGTAGACCGATTTCGTTGTTGAAGCGGCGGGGGAGCCAGTTCGGGAGTACAACTTAGAGTTTGATTCACTGGCCAGATATGCGCCCGCATATGTAGCTAGCATGACTGACCGGATGCACCGGTATATAGTGGGGTTGGACCAGTACTTCGTTGATAGCTGCTTGGTGTTAGCAGCCCAGTCCGGTATGGATATCGCCCGCATACAGGCCCACGCCCAGGGTATGGAGGACAGACGCAGAGGGCGCCAGCCTGATAGAGTTGATGACAGGGGTCAGCCCAAGAGGGCCAGATCGTCGGGTGATGCAGGGATTTCCGAGGCGCGAACGGCCTCGGCGGCGGTAAAGCAGATATCCTCCCCGGCCCAGCACGGGGCACACCCCCCGCGGGTTTCCGGCGGGATATCGAGGGTGCGGGGTATTCGGGGGGCGGAGAGCTCCCGGGTTTTCGGGCTCACGGTTGGACGGAGGCTCGAAGTAGTCGAGACGAGACCACCCGGACCTCCGTGTTCCTCTTGTGGAGACGGCCTGCCGGGGAGTGCTTTCGTGCCCGGGTGCGTGCTTACTTGGCCGTCGGGGCCATCGGATGAGAGAGCTTGTCGGTTAGGGGTGGTATAGGCGGTTCGGCTCGGTCCGGATCGGTGGTGGTTCATCTTCATCCTCGATAGCTATGCGCCGCGGGGCGAGGTACACCGACGTCAGCGGGCCGAGGGGGTCGTGGTGGAGTTCCTGGTTCTAGCGGTCCTTCGAACCGCATATATGCATTAGCCAGCCGACAGGACCAGGAGGCGTCGTCACAGGTATATTACTGGTTTTCTCTCGAGATGTGTATGCATTGATTGATCCTGGTTCTACGTTATCGTATATTTCTCCACTTATTGCTAGTAAAATTAGGATAGAATGCGAGTCGATAGAGCCTTTTGAGGGTAGCTACACCGTGGGGATACATTATAGCCGGTCAGATTTATAGAGATTGTTCGGTGATTATCTGTGCCGTACTAAGGCCGATTTGGTAGAGTTAGATATGAGCGAGTTTGATGTGATTATGGGTATGGATTGGCTAGCTTCTTGTTATGCTACGTTGAGTGTCAAAAGAAGATAGTCCGTTTCCGTTTCCAGGGGAGTCAGTCATAGAGTGGGCAGGTAATACAGCATCGCCGAGGGGTAAGTTTATTTCATACCTCAAGGCCAGCAAAATGATCAGAAAGGGTTATATTTATCATCTGGTCCGTGTTCATGATTTAGAGGCAGAGGCACCGACTCTTCAGTCAGTCCCAGTGGTTAATGAGTTCTTAGATGTTTTCCCAGATGAGCTTCCAGGTCTTCCCCCCGAGCGGGAGATAGAGTTTGCTATTGATTTGTTGCCAGATACTCAGCCTATCTCTATCCCTCCGTACAGAATGGCACTGCGGAAATTGAAAGAATTAAAGGAGCAGGAGAGATTTATTGGAGAAGGGTTTCATTTGGCCCGATACATCACCCCGGGAGCTCGGTATTATTTGTGAGAAAGAAGGATGGATCGCTACGGATGTGCATTGATTACGGCAGTAGTGAATAAGGTAACCATCAAGTATAAATATCCCCTCCCCAGGATTGATGATTTGTTTGATCAGTTGCAGGGTGCCAGGTGTTTCTCGAAGATAGACCTGCGGTCAGGCTATCATCAGGTACGGGTACGAGAGGCTGATATTCCCAAGACAGCATTCAGGACCCGATATGGGCACTATGAATTCAGAGTTATGTCTTTTGGGCTGACGAATGCTCCGGCAGTATTCATGGATCTTATGAATCGGGTATTCAGACCGTTCTTGGATATGTTTGTGATCGTATTTATCGATGATATTCTGGTTTATTCTCGGTCAGAAGCAGAGCATGCAGACCATTTGAGGACAGTGCTTGGCACACTTCGGCACCAGAAATTATATGCTAAATTTTCTAAGTGTGAATTTTGGTTATCTTCAGTGGCATTTCTGGGACATATTATTGGGGCTAATGGCGTCGGGTGGATACCCGAAGATGGTGGCCGTCAAAATTGGCCTCGACCTACGACGCCGGCGAGGTGCGTAGCTGCAGGATTGGCCGGTTATTACGGGAGATTCGTAGAGAAATTTGCTTCGATTTCGGCGCCTTTGACAAAGGCTGACTCGGAGAAGGGAGCTAAGTTTCGGTGGTCGATGCTTGCGAGCGTAGCTTCCAGTCGCTGAAAGAGAAATTGACTATAGCTCCGGTCCTGACACTTCCCGAGGGTCCAGATGGGTATGTGATTTATTGTGATGCCTATGGTATTGGTTTGGGGTGTTTGTTGATGCAGCACGGCAGGGTGATAGCTTATGCTTCCCGACAGCTCAGAAAACTTGAAAAGAATTATCCTACTCACGATTTGGAGCTGGCCGCGGTGATTCATGCTTTGAAGATGTGGAGGCATTACTTATATGGGGTTCACGTTGATATTTATACAGATCATAAGAGCCTCCAGTACATCTTTAAGCAGAAGGAGCTGAACTTGCGACAGCGGAGGTGGTTAGAGTTGCTGAAAGATTATGATGTTGATATTCTCTACCATCCGGGGAAAGCTAATGTTGTGGCAGATGCACTTAGTCGCAAGTCTATGGGTAGCCTAGCAGACGTGCCATCGGAGAGGAAAGAAATGGTTCCACCCGTACTTTGTATGTCGAAATATTTTAAGTTGTTTGCGACGAGTTAAAGACAAGACTTTCAATTTCGATTTTGTTGATTTTGCCTTAAAGCATAAGTCGTATATTCATCTTTT
>NW_026719921.1:0-10766 GCF_029784015.1 Lycium ferocissimum
ATGATCCTTAGATAATGGGTGAAATTATTTTTCAATAAAATTTCAAATGCGCCCTTGTGGGCCCAAGGCCACTTTTTTGGAATGTGTTTTTTGGGTTTTGAATATAGGTATAGCAATATGGGCGCTCTTAGATTCGTATTCTAACTTAGATGATATATTTGATAGACTTTGTCCGTTTGGAAGCACTTGAAAAGGGAAAAGCTTTGGCGTGAAAGTTCGTGACTTTGTTCGGCATTGAGGTAGGTTACGGTTTTACTTTATGTCTAGACTCGGTTAGCGAAACGTATGTAAATAGTAGTGATTGACGGGAAAGCATGATAGGCCTTCGGGCATGGTGTGGAGGTAAATTCCATCTAGGTTGGTATTGCGTTGTTATGTGGGCTTGTCGCCATTATTGTGATCTTGTTATGTGGGCTCGTCGCCATTATTACGATATTGTTATGTGAGAAATTTGTCATTGTATTGTGATTTCATGTATTTGATATAATTCTCTCTCTCTTGTTATCACCGGTCATATGGAAAAGGAAGGTTATTACCGAGAATTGAATATTAAATTGCAATTCCTAGTATGAATCTATGGAACCTATGATTGCGGTGATTATTGAGGTTGATTCCATGCGAGGCATGCATCCCATATTCTATGTGCTATGTGATGTAATTATCACCTACTTGTATCTTTATCACATACTAGCTCCTCGCCTTATGAAAGGGAAGGGTAATATTGATGATTGTAAGTGGGCAATAATATGACTTGTACTTGTTTATTGCATATTGGTGATATAGTTAGGCCCGATATCATGCATGACATGCTTTCATATTACTCTTATGTTGTTATAATGGTGAGGAGAGTGATTGAGAGACTCCGAGGTTTTTGCGGAGATTGAGAGTGAGAGATTTCCCGAGGTTTCGCCGGAGATTGAGAGTGACGAGAGAGACTCGAGGTTTTTGAGATTGAGAGTGACGGAGAGAGACTCAGGGTTTTTATAACTGGAGATTGAGAGTGATTGATAGCCTCGAGTTTCTGCCGGAGAGCACGAGTGGTACATGGACTTCGCGGGTCCCCCGTGGGTCATGACTATGAGGCATTGCCATAGCATGTGTGTACGGGAGTGGAGTGTGAGAGGTGATTCACCGCATTGCATAACATTTACATAGCACGACATTGCATTGCATAGCACTCCATTTGAATGGTCATTCATGTCATTGCATGGCACGTTCTCGATTGATTCTTGATTTGTGAATTCTTGAATTGTTGTTTGTGAGTATATATTTTAAAGGTGGATGGAATCGAGGTTTATAGAATTCTCCCTAGGCTTATAATATGAGATATTGAGATCCTTGTGACTATCGTTAATGCAAGACTTTCTCATGTGCTAGATGTGTTTGTGTTTGATTACTTATGCTTACTTGTTAGTTGCTTCTTGTTTATATGCGTGAACTAACCATTGTAGGCTATGATACCTACGAGCCTTGTGTTGTCTTCATACTACTCTTGCTACTCCTTACAGGTGTAGAGTTATTTTCGAGGTGATGTTCGGAGTCTCACGACCGTTTCGAGGCATTCGTCAAAGACGTTTGGGTGAGTTATTGCAACCCAGAGAGTCTCTCCTTAGATTTCTTGTTGTTCTCTATCCTTAAACGAAGTCGTATCAGTTTGAGTCCGTTATCTATTCAAATTGTAAACTTCTTAGAAGCTCTTATATGAGTCTAGACCGGATTTTGAAAATTTCTTATAATAAAAGTATTTATTCCGCATGTTATATCAAATTAAGGTAGTTATACGAAGGGTTCGCCCACCGGGGGAGGTTAGTGTGGGTGCCGATGATCCATGATTTGGGTCGTGATAATTTCTTATACTTTTTCTTTTTATAATTGTCTTTATCGTAACTCTGAGTAGTGTATACCACGCTTTTACAAAAATTCATCTCATTTTGTTTTAATTGTTTTTGTATCTGTATATGCGTGCATTTTCTTGTAGTATATCCATTATATGTTGTATTCTATGTCCTATTGACCATTTTAAATTAGGATTTTGTACTACTCCGTCTCTTTTATTCCATCTGTCTTCTATTTCTCTTCCTAGAGCTCCTGGTAGTTTATTAAATAGTCTTCCTAGAGCTCCTGGTGGTTTCTCTTCCTAGAGCTCCTGGTAGTATGTAATGAAGATAAAAAATTAGGAACAATAAAAATACTTGCAAGAATTAAAATACCGACTATGAAATAGAGACATTAGCATTAGTAGATTTGGGATGTACTAAATGTATAATAAATAAATGAATAGTTCCACCAAATTTAATAAAAGTTCTAGACAAACCAGTTGCAGCCATGCAAATGGTTGGAACTCATAATAAATATATAAACATTATGTTCATAAGGCATACATTAGCTTTATCAACACTTGTTCAGAATTTTATAAACCTAGTTATAAAATGGATAAGATATGGATAAGAGACTTGAATATAAATATAGACTTTGTCATCGGATTAGACTTTATGTTACATAACAATGGAAGTTGCATGATTACAAGAGATGGAGTAATTTTTCTAAAAAACATTACTCATACAATTAAAGACAAGCTCATAAAGGCGAAACTAGAATCGGACATAAGAAGATCTCTCTCCGACATCAAATAAACCTCGCAAAAGAAAGAAGAGGCATTTGTAAGGATTGTCAAGACAACAATACAGTAATAGACCTTTGGAAAGGAATAGTAGTTTATGCCTTTAGGTTAATAGATGCAAGATCATTATTTAAAGGTCAAACAAGAATTAAATAACCGATACCCAGAATATATTAAATTAAGTAGTACCAAAGAAACCAGTTAAGACTACAAGAATTAATAGATATAATATCAGGATTAGAATATAAGTTACTAGGATATATAAAATCTAGAAAGACCTCAAAGAACCAAAAGCGATTTAGACCATATTAATTGTATGAGAACACTACCCTTTGTTAGACAAATAACTATCAATCATTGGTATTTATATAAAGATATAGAGAAAAAACGAGAATATAGACAAGTAGAAAAAGCCTTAAGTGCATATTTAGAAATAATAAATTCGAAACATTATTATCACTAATAAACAATAGACTCTTACAAAGTCGATTAACGAAGAAACAATCTACTTATAATGATACGGATCTTTGAAACTATGTATAAATACTTAAAGATATTTTTAGGAGAATCAGCTAAAGCTCTATGGGAAGCATATAAGGAAGATTTTCCAATGGAATTTCAATACTTAGTATCCATGGAGCAAATCCATACAATTTTACTAATAAAATACATACTTTAATTACATGAGAAGATTTTTTTAGATGTAAAGGATGTAAGTTAGGAGATCTAACAATAGAAGAAACTATAAGTCACTTTAAATTATGTGAAGCTAGAACCGATAATTGGGGATATAGAGTAGAACATATACACCAAAAGAAATCAGACGCTTTCAATAAAATATTAGAAGATATACAAGATAGCGATGAGGAAATATGGCATAAAAGAGATGGAGTAGTACAAAATTCTAATTTAAAATGGTCAATAGGACATAGAATACAACATATAATGGATATACTACAAGAAAAATGCACGCATATACAAATACAAAAATAATTAAAACAAAATGAGATGAATTTTTGTAAAAGCGTGGTATACACTACTCAGAGTTACGATAAAGACAATCTTTTATAGTCTCCAAATATACAATCTATTTTTCTTTGAAAAATTGGTGGAGGTATCTTTAATCCAAATGGCATTACTAACCATTCGAAATGTCCTTCGGAATGACGGTAAATGCGATCCATTCTATACTTTCTTCATGCATTCGTACTGCCAATATCCTGATTTACAATCAAATTTACTAAAGATCTTTTTACTTTTCTTTTGCTTAGTCTGGGATGCTTCTACCACCTCTAATATTCTAGTAATGTTTTTATTATTTTCTTGTATTTTTTCACTAAAATTTATGACTAAATCTACTAATGTGTTCAACTGTTTGTCTTCACTATGTAAATGCTTTATTTCTCTTTTGCTTTACAACATGTATTGTTGTCTTGACAATCCTTACAACAACTCTCTTCTTTCTTTTGCAGGTTTATTTGATCTGGAGTAGAGATCTTCTGTATCGATTCTAGTTTCGAGTTTTATGAGCTTGTACTATATATATATATATATATATATGGAGAGGTTAATGGCCGGAGGTTCATGTTCATGGATTGTTTGACTAAAAAACAAATTTATCCAATCTGATTTTCTATATTACTATTATATATAAGGGAAAACATAGGGACTTTTGTAGTCCTCACAAGAATTTCCAATTTTTTTAAAAACTTTTTAATTAATTACTTCTAAGTCCTAATCTTATTTATTTAAGTCAATTTTTTTTTGTTTTTTTTTGTTTTTAAGGTCTATTTTTCAAAAGCTATTGAACCTCCTACCTCATTTTTCATGTTCTTTGTTTTTCTATTTGGTGCTCGATATCCGCATTTGAGCTCGATTAATCCAGATAATTCGCATTGTATAGCGCCCATTCGGGGAAAGCGCTCCCTCCAAAGATTTTTTCATATCCATGTTCGGACCCCTGATCCCTAATTAAGGGAGGAGCAGCTCTATCTGCTGCACAAGTTAAATTATGTATTTGTCTTTAAAGTTCATTAACTATGTATAGATTATTTATTTAGAACTAAATAGCTTTAGAAAATTAGGATACATAACTTATAAATGTCAAATTCTGGCTCTGCATTTGATTTGAAGTAAATAATTTCATAAAAATAGAAGTTCAAATATTAAAGGAGTGGAATGAAAATTTTACTTTCATATATTGAAAATATACTTATTAACGTAATTAACCACTTGTGGGACTACAATGGGTATATGGTTGTCATTGTTGTACACTTGTATTAACACAAATTATATTTCTTTAATTAAAATATCTACTTTTATATCTTGAGTTTGGGCCCGGGCTTAATACGGGCAAGCCCGGGCCTCACATAACTAGTATATATATATATATGGAGAGGTTAATGGCCGGAGGTTCATGTTCATGGATTGTTTGACTAAAAAACAAGTTTATCCAATCTGATTTTCGATATTTATAGATTGGTTTTAACAGGTGAGTATACATGCCTAGGGTCAAGCCACTGCAAAAATAATTTTGTGCTCATGCTCTTTTTAATCATTAAATTTGATACGAGAGGTTTGCAGCTGTTATTCCATAAATTAGCATTTTATTTTTTATTTTTTAGATTTTTGGTAACCTGTAATTTCACATGCATGTCTACTTACATTTTCAAAAGGCATATTCATGCAGCTCTAACTTGGATGTGGGGAAGTGTTGAATCAGTTTGTAATATTTGGAGGTGTTAAACTGAATCATTTGTTCGTGAAATAGAATGACTTCTGAAAGATTATCTTTATCAAGCTCTGTAAATACAAGGACTCTATTGAAGTAAAGCTGATGTGACATGCTTCTAAAGCTAGCAAATCTATTTTTCCTTTTATCTCCTTTTGTGGCATTTTTCCTTTCTTTTTCTTCCACTTTGTATATTTACTTGCCTATTAAAATTCTGAGTATTAAAAACTTTACGCAAGTTATAAAATTGAAAATAATTACCATAACTATTATATATACCAATAAAGACTTATTAATTTTCTGGAAAATAATTAAGACTTAGTAACTGAAAGCGTAACATAAGGCTTATAATTGGCACATCAAAATCTTTATTGCTACTATTAATTTGCTTCTACATTAATTACAAATTATAATCATTATACCTATAAATTACCATGCAGAAATCTTCTCTTCCTTTACTGTTGTCTCTTCTCATATTCACATCTCACAAACTTAAAATTTTGAAAAACTTTTTTAGTTTACATGTGCAGCCTTGAAGTTTCTATCATCGTGTTGCCTCATATGTCGACATTCTTATATGCAATATATCCTTATATGATACTAAAAGTTGTGTTGAATATATGTTATTTGAAAATTACGTCTCTTGCAGCTAAAGGTGTCAACCGGTTCGGCTAACGGTTTTAACGATAACGGACGTTAAACCGAACCGAACGGTAGAAACCGGTTAACGATTCCGATTGCCGTGTAATTGTTTCGTCGGTTCCAATATTTTAAGAGCCAGGAACCGGTTAAACGTAAAAACGAACCGGACAGGTTAAACGGTTTAACCGGTGAAAATTAAAAAAAAAAAAAAAAAAAAAAAGGAAAGAACCGTTGGGCCATCTGAGTCAGTTAATGGACCGTTAGTACGCGTCCATTTAAAAATGGCCGTTGCCAAAGCGGCCATTTTGTTAATTTTTGGCCCCCAATTTTTTTTTTAAACACTTTAACCCATCCCCCACCCCTATATAAACCCTTCTTCATTTTCATTTTAATTCACACCAATTCACTCTTCTTCATCTTTCTCTCAAATCTCAATCTCTCAATTATAATTATTTTGCAATAACTAGCCACAAAGTCTTATTATAGTTTCAACTTCCAATTATTAATTTTGCAATTATAATATTGTTGGTGGAGTTGGTGATTTTTGCAACAATCCAAAGTAGCTTTGGTGGATTTGCAATTCTAGCCGCCTTGACTTTGTTGGAAATTAATCCGGCAATTTGGTACCTTCGTTCCAACTCTATCTTTATTTTTCGCAATTTAATTCTAGCAATTTAATTTACGCAATTTAATTTACGCAATTTAATTTGTTGTAATTTATTTTCTTGTGATTTATTTGATTGTGATTTAAATTGATTCTATTTAATAATGTCAAAGAGATTAAGACGTGGTGCCGGTAGTAGTAGTCGTATTGTTAGGGGTGCGCTTAATGAGGAAACATTTGTGGAAGAAACACCTAATTTAGGTATTGATGTTGGTGGAAATAATCCACTTTTAGGTCATGAGGCAATGCAACAACATTTTACCGACACTTTTAATGAAGACTTAAATGATGATGATGAAACACAACCCACGAAAATCCCATAGGAGATACATGTCTGCACGTACAATCACATACACAAGACAAACCGCCTAAAACTCGTAAGCCAACAGCTAAAATTTGGAAATTTATGACAAAGAATAGGGAAAACCAATCAGCTACATGTAACATATGTGGACAAGTATTTAGTTTTAAGCAAGGAACTGGTAAGGATGGTGGAACGGGTACACTAAATTCTCATATGAGAACCAAACATATGGATGCTTGGGGGAGAGCAAACGGGTTCAAATGTGGGGGGATTCAAATGACGATAGACCCACGAACCGGTAAAAATTTTAAGTATGACAAGAAAAAAGAACGCGTAGAAATAGCTAAAATGGTAGCTTATGATTGTTTACCATTTTCCTTTCCCTCGGGTTTGGGGTTTGTTACTTACATTCAACGTTGTTATAATCCGTTATTTGAGGGTATTCCTAGAAGTACTTGTAGAGCCGATGTTATAGATTTGTTTAAAAAATATAGATTTTATTTGCGCCACGTATTTAATTCTTTAAATTGTAATGTTTGTCTTCTATTCTTGATTTGGGTCTTAGTATTAACCATTTAGATTTTTTTGCTATTACATGTCATTGGGTTGATGACAATGGGTTATGCAAAAAGAATTATAGCTTTTTTATATGACGAAGGAAAAGGTCGTCACGATGGAAAATTTTTAGCCGATTCAATGTCTACTATTATGAGATTTTTTAACATTTATAGAAAAACACTTTGTATTCTTTAGATAATGCTTCTAATAATACAAAGGCGGTTGGTCTTTTAAAAAAATAAACCCTCCTCTAAAAAATATTTTTCATGTAAGATGTAGTTGTCGCATTTTAAATTTAATTGTTAAAGATGGTCTTGTGCATTTGATGATTTGTTCAAAAAGTTAGAAATCTTTGTTGCGTTTCTTTTTGTAATGCTAATAGGGGAAGAATTAGAGATTTTAAGAATGCTTGTGTGGAAAATAACCTTAGACCTAGGAAAATTCAAGTAGAAATTGAGACTAGGTGGAACTACACTTACATTATTCTACAACAAGCATATGAGTATAGGATTCCCATACAACAAGTTCACAACAAATATAATGCGATAGTCGGGATTGGTTAAATTTTATGCATTGGGAAGATGTTAAAGAATGTATTGAACTCTTAGAAAATTTTTATAATGCAACTCTTGCTTTTCTAGACAATTTTATCCCACGGTAACCGGAATTTTAGCCTACTTAGGGGAAATAGCTAGAGTTTACAAAAGTATAAACATAAACCCGGTTATCAAGCGGCTATTTTGAAATGATAATCAAATTTAAGAAGTATTTTTTTCCCATCCCAACTTTATTTATATTGGGTTCCCTTTTAAATCCTTGTTTAAAAGCTGTCTTATACTAAAATTTTGGTTAGTCAAATTTATACATTTTAGAAATTGAAGCGGGAGCTCAACCATCTTTAAATTTGAAGCCAGAACTCGCTATTGATGATGAGTTTAGAAAAGTTTTTACTCATTATTCTAGTTTGGAAGAACGTGCAACACCCGTTGCTCCACGCCTACTACTTCTCAAAGTAGCAAAAGGGCTTGTCGGGTTTAAAAGTTTTACATTGAGAGCCAACTTCTTCTTCTACGCAAACTTTGATGAATATAACTTTTATTTGATGCACCCAAATGTAGATATCAACCAATTTGGATGAGGTGGACGTCTTAGCATGGTGGAAGAAGTACAAGGCAAGCTATCCGGTACTTTCAAGAATGGCTCGAGATATCCTTACGGTTCAAGTATCAGCGCTTCGGCCGGAGAGCGCATTTAGCCAAGGAAGACGGCAAATTGGAGACCATAGACATTCATTATCGGCTTTAGCTTGCAAGTACTAGTGTGCATTCGAGATTGGATTAGATCGACGCGACGCAACCAAAACTTCGAAGCGGAGGAAGGCGAAGAGGAAGAAATTGAAGATTTGATAGCTAGTGGACCGGACCAAATGGAAGACTTTGAAGATATTTCCATGACCGAATATGATGTGGGGGAAATTAACGAAATGGTTCAAAATTGGTGAATTTATTATTCTACTATTTTTGTACAACTCATGTATTATTTGCAAGTTAAAAAAATACAACTTGCAAATAAATGTTATCCAAGAATGAATAAAAATATGGCTCATTGAGCTTACTTCCTATTTACTTGTGTTCATATTTTTACTTTTATTAAGTTAGGAATATACCTAAAATATACTAAGAATATACTTATAAGTATATTAAGTTATATAGTATACTTAAACATATATAAGTATATATAGTATATACTATATATATAAGTAAGTATATATAGTATATATATTAAGTTATACATATATTTAGTATATATATTAAGTATATATAGTATATATAGTATATATGTATATATAGTATATATATTAAGTTATACCTATATATAAGTATATATAGTATATAGTACATATATATACATATATATAGTATATATATATTAAGTTATACACATATTTAGTATATATATTAAGTATATATATATATATAGTATATATGTATATATATTAAGTTATATATATTTAGTATATATATTAAGTTATACATATATATAGTATATATATTAAGTTATACATATATATAAGTATATATAGTATATAAGTATATATACTATATATATTAAGTTATACATATATATAAGTATATGTAAGTTATACATATATATGTATACGAAAAACATTATTAATATTGTTGACTTGCTGTTAGGCTGTTAGTCGTATAAATATTTAAACTTTAATTATAAAGTTGTATAACATATGTAAATATACCTACAATATACAAATAAATACTATAATATATATATATAATACAAAAAACAAAAAAAAAATATATTTTAAACACTCCAAGCCGGACCGGTTCCGGTTTGGAGTTTTAAAACATTAAACCGGAGCCGGTTAAAAAGCGGTTCCGGTTTTTAACCGGAACCGGCCGGTTCCTTAACCGGTTCCATAACCGGTTCCGGTTGGAACCGGTTCACACCTTTACTTGCAGCTTGTGTTGTAGATTAAAAAAAAAAGAAAAAAAAAAGAGTAAGGACAAGCAGTGATTGGGTTTAAGAGGTACAGGAAAGACTAGTAGTCTAGGAAAATGGTCGTGCCTTGTGATCGCGAGTTGCGGCTGTTGTACTAAGCTACTGGCTATTGACTAATCGTCTTATTGTTTATCGTCTATTATAAAAAAAAGTTACTGTAATTGATTGCTTTTACTATGAATGACACTTTCTTGCTAAATTTAAACATAGGAGTTATTGTCAGTCTCCTGCTCATATACATCAAACATGCATTTAGATATATTATAAAACTAGACATAGACAAGGTGATGTGGTACCTCTCTATGGCTGCAATTTGCATTTATTTTTTTCTCAATTTTTTTTATTTTTCTCTCATAGTTTAATTCATTTTATTGTAATAATAAATTAGAATCATTATTACCGAAAGTCACTCATCTCTTATGATAACGTTCAAATTCACTCCTCAAAGAGAAAGTGTACACGGTCGTATACAATATAATTTACCCAACTATGAGTCGGGATTGATCCCACGGGGAACAATATACTTAGGCGATTTAAGCAGTGAAGGAATTATCGCAAATTCTGTTTAGAACACTTTTTCAATATTTTGATTTTAAGAAAATTACAACTAATGCAAAACTGCAAACTAACCTGGAAAGCAAGTAAAATGATCAATGGCCACAAGCATGGATACAAGGAACTCTCAAGTAACGATCCAATATATTTTATGATTTTAGAACTAAAAAGC
>NW_026719922.1:0-10831 GCF_029784015.1 Lycium ferocissimum
CAAAATAACAATTTCGGGTTTCCATGCAATTCATTATTTAACATTAAAGATAAAATTTGTTCTTCCCCTTATCTTACGCGTTTCGGCCACGTGCCTTTTTATTTTCATGATTTCATTCTTTTCCGCACCACTTGCTTATATGAACAAAGCCTTCATAACATACAAGAAGAGTTTAAATCTTACCTTTCTTCACTAAGTTCTTCACTTAACCAAGTTGCCCACTTGAAGAAACAAGTGCTCCTTCTTCCAAAACAATTGCACCAAGCTATAAAGCACTCTTGAATTGGTGGAAATACCACAAGAAAACAATTTTTGGAGAAAGATTTTAAGGGGCCAATTTTCTATGGCCAAAGCCGTAGCTCTCTCTCTTCTTTTTTTTTTTTTTCTCTTCTTGTTCTTGCTTTCTAATTTTCTCTTGAATCTTCTATGAGTTCATGACTCATACATGGTCCTTATATTAATTGACCACATGGAAATTAATTAAATGAGGTGGGCTTGGCCATGTAGTTGGCCGGCCACCCCATTCCTTTTGGGCCTAATTTTTCCTTTTATTTCTTTGAGCCCAATTGGCTAAGATCTTATTTTATAATTCCCGGAATTAATTTCCAAAATTCCAATCTTGCCCTTAGGCCTCCTCCATTGTTTCCGCATTCAAGTTTCCATAACCGGCATACACTTACTAAGAAAAATTCAACATGACCTTATTCCTGACAAATCAAGGTTAATCCCAAGTTTTCCAAATGCGCAAAATTTAGGATATAACAACCACCTTACCTCGCCTTGAAGGAACAATTATAAGGCGAGACTATCAATCAAGGATAACATCATGGGAAAACATAAAACAGGGTCATGACATATCATTTCATATACTTTGAAACCTTTAAAATAGTCATTATCCAAAAATTTACTTAACATTTCATATCGTCGTATTCATGGTACGAACATATCCTTGACATATTCGTTCTAGTCATTTTCTCATATCCAGCATCATTATTGTCATCATAAAATCATAGTCGTTGTTTTGGTCATAAAAACTTTCAAAAATCGTAAAACTTGGATTTTGGAGAAAAATGGATATTTTGGAAAACATTCATAAACTTTTAGGAAGGAAAATCATGCTTTGAAATCATAACTTCTAACCTTTGAAAATAAGGACGTTATGGGAGCATTTATAAAATCGCAACGTATGATTCATGCCATAGCGAGGAAAAGGGACGAGCCTTAACATACGTGCCGCGCCTTACTAGCTACGGCTTATCTAGTCAAACTTGTTGGTCTACATTCAAGAAAAATTGACGAAATCATTAGATTCATCACCCTATACTTGTCTCGGTCCTTCAAACATATTTACTTATGGTACGAAATTTGTGATATCTCTAATAATTACACGATCCTCGAGAATCAACTCGGCTTATTTCATCAACAACAATCGAGAATTCAACTCGGCCAACAATATCAACAATTATTCTAGCCACACTTGATATGTTCCATTCAATCTAATTCAACTCAATTCAATTCAATTCAATTCAATTCACATAATATTCCAACACTCAATCAACATGCCACTTTATCCGAAACCTTTAACTTCAACAACAACCATACATTTCATGATCATTCATATGCATTAACCGACAACGACCTTCATTCCACGTTACGCCAGTCCATATTGACAACAACTAGAATGTCAAATAACATCACTTTACCATAACTTACCAAATCACCTACCATTCGGTTACAACAACTTCTTATACATTTTCATGCATTTCCATCCATCTCTATACATTTCAACAACAATATGCTACATAAAATCAACTCGTTCTCCCATGCACAACACACACTCACAACCAACTCATCTTGACACAATACACGGCTACGACTACCATCCACACCTCGACAATCAAATTACTAAATAATATTAATTCATCACCTCAATCCAACACCACACATATATTCGGCCAACATGCAACACACATATTTTCATATATTTCATCCATTTCTTGACCTACAACATATACAAACCATCCACAACATACTAAAAAAGATGAAACCTTACCTTTTCCTTTGATTCCTCACTTGGCTAAATTGTAACTTTGCAAGAATATGTGTTCTACTTGTTCCAACAACTCTTCCATGTCATAAAGGACCCTCGATTGGTAGGAATACTTGAAGAAAAGTATTTTCTCCTTCACTCTCTCTTGGCCTTGTTTGGCCGAATTCTCCCTTCTTTTTTTTTCTTTGTTTCTTTTGTTTGCTCTCTCTTTCTCTTCCACTATATTAAATTAAAAGATGACACACACATATATTTATATATATCCCCTATGAGCATGTGAGGGGCACGTGCCCTTCTCTCATTTTCTAGAATTTTCTTTTTCTTTTTCTCTTCTTTTTATTTTCTAGAACTTTCCTCCTTTTTTTTTTTCTTGAATTTTTCTCACATGGTCAAAGAAGACTAAGTGTCTTCTTTTATACACTTTTACCCTTCAGAATTTTCTTGAACCTTTGTGAATTACCATTTCACCTGAGCCTTCTCAATATTACCATGAACCATTTTTGCAAATTTTCCTTCTTGCCCATGGACTTTCTCAATATTTCCATATTATAATATTCATGAACAATATTCATAACCAACTTGTATCTTAAAATAATTTTTGAAAAAAATGGTCTTGCCCTCAACATTCCACGACTACCTCGAAATATCCGAACGTACAAAGTACGGGCTATATGAGAATCTCTAAAAGCTTATAACTTACAATTGGTAATTGTGACCATTTGTAGATTTTGGAGCAAACGGGATTTGAGTTTAAGCGAGAATAAGGCGTCCGTAAGGTATGTAAGCCTACCTTTTCCTCATTGGGCATGTCTAGTCATCTTGAGCCGGATTGGAACCTCGGGGATAGTTACACTGGGAATACGAGTTTTGATTTGAGTACTATTCATTCGGTGCATTTGAACTATAATCCTTACATTTGGTTGAAAGAATGCTTAAACCTCCATAAACTTTCGCAAATGTGCTCAGAATCGCTCCAAAACTTTCCTAGATGACTTTATGGATCCTAATGTTTGCAATTCATGTCCGGCACCAAACGACTTGACTTGAGGTGGGCCCGCGAAGTCTGAAGAATTCCCTTATTTGGTTTTGTTTGTCTCATTTTCATATGATATGAAAAGGAAAACGTTTGCCTATGACTCTAAGGTCCGTTTAAATGCCTGTCAATGAAATATTTGAACGTTCTTAACTATATGAATGATACTAAATTTTCGAGAATGATCTACGATGTATTTTGAAAAATTGATAACTTAAAAGTCCGCGACTTTTGTATATTAATTAGATTGACTCGATACATTTTTTTGAGCTTTCTAACACTAATGTATATGTATATGAAATTAAGTGTCGAGTCTGGAATTTACTTTTAATGTCACATACGGTTTACGCACTACTCTTGCTCGTGCCGGTGGTTATGATTTCGTTTGCGGTGCAGGAGCCGGTTTGTGATCGTGCGCATTATGATATATTCGGCGGTATGATGTGTTACGATTTACGAGACCTGCCATAGGGCCGATTCTAAGATTTATGGTGTTATGATGTGATGTGGCATCGATGTTACGATGATTTGATGTGTGTGACGTTGTGATGTGTTCGGAATTTGTACGGGGATTTGGAAATCATACGGAGTATGATGTGTTGTGGCACCGGCGTCGGGGGGTGACCACGTTCGGAGCTTTATGCATGACTTTTATTTGCGTTTGTACATTTGCGTTAAAAGCACGGAGTTTTGATCTGTTATACGTATTTGTTTACGTATCTTCGACTCGGTCATGGTTTGGATTACGCGCATACCTTTACATACTCGGTCTTCCTTCTGCGCCGACCCGCTCTCTTTGGTAAATTTGCGTTTCATGCCGCCGAGGTACGGACGCTGGTTGGGCGATCCTCGGTTTAGGCTACCCGTTTTGCTATTTTGGAGTGCTCCCCCGATCGGAGCCCATATTTTTGGTATATATCTTCGGTATGCATACTCTGTATATTTATGACTATTCGAATGCAGCGGGGCTTTGTCAGATCCTATGTTCGTATGTTCTGTTAAGTTCGTGAACTTTGTAGTCATAATTGTGGGTCATGGGTCATAATCATCTGTGTGTGATTATGATTTGCATCCTTATGCGGTCCGTATGCGACTATGGCCAATATGGCCCGCGTATTTGTATATGTGTGTATATTTGGGGCGATGTGCGTGCCTTGACTTTCGATTTTGATATGATGATTCTGCACGGGCGACCGCTTAGGATGATGTTCGTTTCAGTATTTACATGACATCTGCTATCAGTTTTCGGTAAGAATAATATATGCTAAATCTAAACAAGTCTTAATGACGATTACCGGATTCCGTAAGTACGTTTGGGTGCCTAATTAGGGCACCGATCATGCCTACGGGGTTGGGTCGTGACAAAAGTGGTATCGAGAGGAGTCGATCCTCGGTGTCTACGAGAGGCTAGTGTCTAGTAAGTCTGTTTATCGGTGTGTTATGCACCACGTCTATAAACGGGAGGCTACGGGACATTTAGGATGTTTCCCTTCTTTGGATCTTAGATTATGCGATAAAGGCTGTAATGTTAGGATGGATTTGCCCCGATAATTCTTTGAATTTATTGCGAGGCTCAGAAAAAGCGATTGCGTCGGTATTTTGGAAAAATTGTTTACGTCCTCTTCTGCGGGTGATTGTAGATTGACAAAGAATGAAGAGGACAACTTGAAACGATGGGGATGGGGTGCTAAAACCTACTAGGATATCACCGGGGCCAGGAAGTAAGCGAGCCCCGGCTACTCGATTGAGACGGACCACCCCCGGAGGATCCCACGGAGGAGGACGGTTGCCAATGAGGATCCGTCGTCGGAGGACCCGGCTACAAGTCCTCTAGAGTTTCGGCCTCAGGGAGCGAGGAAGGATTCCGCGGAGGTGGCTGCTAATCTGAGTCCACTCGGAGGATCCGTGATGACTTTCACTCCGGGAGTTCTTACTCACGCGGAGGAGGACGGTTATGACACGGACCATTCGGAGCATTCTTACGGGACAACGGAGGAGGAGACTTAGGGGATATGCCCATTGCTCCTCGTGATGGAGCCGCCGTGTCGAACAGGCCGCCTCGGGGAGTGCTACGGACTACTCGCGTCCTTTGTCACGGTCATCGATGAACCGGGGAATCGCACAGTTATCTATACTCCTCGGTCGGATGCGGGTAATAGCGGGAGCCCCGGCGGATAGGTGGGGGGCGAACGGATGAGGGTGATGATGGACATACTTTCCACGGCGGCTCCCGAATTCGGACGAGATTGATCATTTTATAAGTATATGAGTTTCTAAAATTTCCTATGTGTGTGATTTGTGAATATTATTCAATGACGGTAACGGAAAATTTAAAGAGGATTAAAGACCCGGCGGTTAAAAGCAAGGGCGGCGGAGGTCCCGTCACCGGTATAAATCTAGAAACCCTGACGAAAGTGAATATTGAAGATTCAGAAGGGCAGCATGGTAATTGTATGGTTTAGATTGGGGCGGGACCCGCTACGAAAACTGTCCGAAAATTTGCTAAGACCCCGATTTACCCTAGAATTACGTGACAAAGATCGTGTGGGAGAATGGACATGACTATCCCAGCATTAAGCCACTAAAATGCCTGAAAGTTTCGAGGTTAAGCGTGCTGGGGCCAGAGCAACTCTGGGATGGGTGACCCCCTTGGAAGGATACAAAAATTTTCACAATTGTAGGTATAAGAAATACATGAAAATTTGGGTAACCTAAAGGAAAAACAAATATGTGAAGTAGCTAGCACCACTACACGGGAGTCACGCATGTTGAGCGAACTAAATGGGTGAAAGAAAAGAAAGAGCAATACCGCTCGGGATTTAGAGAGAATTCGAATAGTGGTTGGAAACGTTTGTAAGAAGGATGATAATAAATGTATCTGTGTATGTGTGACTTTCCACAGTGACTACGTTGATTGAGAGGCAAGTTCCACTAACAAATGTCGCGATTAACGGAAGGCATTACAAAACAGAACACATGAGACAAAGCGGAAGGTGGAAAACAAATGTTATGGAATGGATTGACCACGATTACGTTATAAATGACAATACTTGGAAAAAGAAAATGAGTAAGGAAGCTGAAATATTGGAAGGGATTAAGGATAAGAAATATGATTAAGTAAAGCCTTCGAGGGCGACAAGCGAAGTAGAAATCATTTGTGTAGAAATGGGAAGAACAGTACGTAATCGAGCGACAAGTGAAACGTGATAGGGAAAATTTCCGTAAGTCACGAAGCATTAGTGAAAGTGGGTCGACTCGATCGTGATTACGTATGTCATATACACACCTCCGATTTTGATGAAGCTGCTAGTATGCCTCTGTGCTTAAAGACACAGATACGTTTTTGTCCGGCCATACCTCTGTACGTCAGGAGCTACGACTGCAAATCTATCGATATATTTACGTACGTCGACTTCGATCACGGATGCATCGACATACTTACGTACGTACGCTCACATTATGAACCTGTTTGATATAACGTGGGATTTCGATAACGTTGTAAGGAATCGAGAAGTGTGATGAGAGATGAAAGATGTTGATGGCTAGACCGAAAGAGTAAGGACAATAATATTGTCAAATATAGAAGTAAGAAATATGCTAGAATGGAAGAAAGAGAGGAGTCAGGAAATGAATGCCCTCATAAGCGAACCGATTAAATGCGAGCATGTAGTTGGCGAGAGGACCTCCCCGAATTATTCTGATTCACCATGAGGTTAATTTAACATTCGAGGACGAATGTTCTAAAGGGGGGGAGGATGTTATATCCGGCGAGTTTGCGTATTTGGAAAACTTGAAACACTTTTAACTTGTAAGGAATAAGGTCATGTTTGGATTTTTCTTAATATGTGCATCATAGGTTATGAAAGTATGGATGCGGAATTATCGAGGAAGGCTAAGGGTAAAAACGGAAATGTTGAAAATTTGTTTCATGAATTATAAAGTTTAGCCAACAATTTGGCTCAAAAAAAAAAAAAATGGAGGCCAAGTCTTGGAGATGGCCGGCCATAGAGGAAAATGGCCCCAGGCCATGGAAATTAAAAATCCATGTGATAAATAAGATAAAAGGGGACACTTATCATCTTAGCATGTAGAACATTCAAGAAAAAAAAAAATTAAGAGCAAGAGCAAGAGAGGTTTCGGCCGAAGCGAAAGAGAAAAAAAAAAAAATCTTGAAGCCTTCAACTTTGATTCAAAAATTATTATTTGCTTGTATTCCTACTAAGTTCAAGATTCTCTACAAAGTGGTATAATTATTGTTATATCCCGTATTTTGCACGTTGGAATATTTTAAGTTGGATTGCGACAAGTTGTGGATAAGACTTTTTAATTTCCGATTTTGTTTTGTTTTAATGCACAAGTTACATATTCATCTTTTCATTGGTATGGAGTGTTAAGGGTAAATTTGGAATAAGGAAAAAGTTTGGGATGTTGAATAAGTTATACAGATTGTATGGAGTTTTGGACATATCCGGGTATACGAAATAAAGAGATCGGTATATAAAAGTTTTAGGTCTCGAAATAATTTCCGCGGATGAACAGTGACTGCTACAGTACTGCTACAGTTACTTCGGGCAGCTTGATAAAGGGGCTTAACCCCTCATTTTCAGCCAAAAAAATCAGACCAAAAACATCCCAAATATTCTAGAAAATTCCCCAATCTTTCACCTTCTTTCTTGAAACCGGTATAATTTCTCAAATTTCGATCCGGACGGCGTATAGTTGCGGCTTCAAGCTGGCATTATTGAGGCTTTGTGGCTTAAGTTCAAGGTGGAGGATAAAATATATAGCATTATCGAGGGGAAAGGGTATGAATCTCTTTCTATTTGTGTTAATATTGGTTTATTTACGGAGAAGGAGGCTGTAAATCGTTATAAAATGGTTCTGTGATGGAAATATGGGACAAACACCATATGGGAATGTTTATGAAGTATTTTGAAATTGGAAATATTATGGTTAATGTTGGTATTGTTGGAATTGTTGTTGGTGTAAATTATGAATTTGGAAGAGAAGAATGTGTTTGGTGTTGTTCTCGGGTTGGAGACAATTTCGGGTGAGTTGGGATATGGTTTTGGTTGTTTGGAAAAAAAATTGTGTGAATTGTTTAAAACATTCTTGAATATTGTCCGTATGGTTTTGGATTAGTAATCGAATGTATAACGTTGATATTGGTTTGAATGTGAGTGAGGGAAGTAAGTATGTCGGAATATTATGAATCTTTGTGAAGTTATGTAAAAAGAGCTACTAATGTTAGAAATGCATTTTTGAATTGATTGTTGATGTTGTAGTTTGGTTGTTGGTATTGTTGTTGATGATTTGCCCGAGTGCTGAATTCTCGGGGTTGTTGAATTTATAGAAGTCTTTGCCCAAATTTCGTAGATAAAAGTGATGGCATGAAATTGAATTCCTAAGTGTGTATGGCTAATGTTTGGTATGGGTTGATGTTATTGTAGATTTTAGAAAGTAGAGACTTGAGTTGGATTAGCTTAGGAAGCAATCGGTATGTGAAGCTTACCCTTCTTTTTCTTTTGGCATGTCTTAGACGGGATTAAGGTATGACATGATTTGTGCCTCGGGGTAACTCCATTCTTAAGTTTCGAGTATGTTTGTGATCGCGTATTTGCTTTGATGTTGGCATCCTTAGTATAGTCGCGTGCCTTGGGTATGATTGAGTTTGAAATCTTTGCGTAAGCGATTTTTATATGTTTTTTATAGTCGTATCCTTAATGCGGTCGAGTTATGATCCTTACGTCCTTTTTGTGATTAAATTTCTAAGGTTGCGAAAAGGTTATATTTTCAAAAGAGTTTTGTTTTCAAAAGAAATATGTTCTAAACGATTTCGAAACTACGAACGACCGTAACTTTCAAGAGAGCTTGGTCGCTTTGATTTCTTCGCAAACGATTTCATGACGAGTAAGGACTTAAACTTTTATAGGCGGGCCGGATTGGGTTGACGCTCGTCCAGGTGGGTCCGCGACTTTTCTATGTTGGTTTTAAATGACCTATTTTTTTTAAAAGGAATTTAATGCGACCCTTCTAGATCCCCGAGCACGATTATTTATTTATCGTCGAGTTGGAAATGAGGATTTTATGCCCATGATTTTTTGATACGTATTAACCGCGGTTTCGGAAGTTCGGTTTGATATGTCGAGAGGCGAGATTCGGGAGAAAGTTTGATTTGACTATGGTTTTGGATTTTTCAGAGGGTTCGTTTTGATTATTCGGTTGGTATTGATGATGCGATATGCGTGTGGTTACTTACGATGTTTGCTCGTGCGTTTTGTGTTACCTCTTTCCGGATCCGGGCGGTATATGATCGTGCGCACTATGATATACTCACGGTGTTATCTTGTGTTACGGTTCCGAGACCTCGCCTGTAGGAGCCGGGTTCCTTTATGGAGTTATCTTTGATATGGCTTATGATATGTTGTTTGATGGTGTTATGTTCGGGGGTTGTACGGAGATTTGAAACACGGTGTTATCTTGTGTTGTGGCGCCGGATAGGGTGGCGACCACGTTGTCCGCGTAGGGTCTATGGACCGCATATGATATGTGATGATGTATGACGATATGATGAGTTTGTTCACGGATGGTGGGGCAAACCCAATGTCGAGGCAAATCCCGCATTGGTGCAGGCAAATCCCGTATTTCGGTTGATGTTATCTCGTATGACGGGATATGACGTGTACGGTATGAGTATGATGATTATTTGCGTGTGTCACCCGGTCCGCGTTATGGGCGGATACGATTTGTGTTTGGATATAAACCTTTAGTATTCCGGTTATTGTGCTCACTTTTGTATTTCTTACTTCGGTTAAGGCCTCGATTGATGTATGCTATGCTTTACATGCTCGGTACATATTTAAATCTTGACCCCTTTCTTCGGGGGCTGCGTTTCATGCCACGCGGTACTGGGATGAGTAGGTGATGTTAGCGAGAAGATGTTCGAGTTTGGATTGGCAGTTCCGTTTCTTCGAGGAATCTTTGCCGCGTCGGAGTCTTGTATGGTATACGAGATGTTAGTAGAGACTTTGCGCAGGTGTCGAGTGTATGATATGTCGGGTGTTTGTAAGCGGCTATGTATGGCGGTGTGTTTGTATGCATTACGCTACCGATGTGTTTGGCAAGCGGCTATATAAGGCCAGAAGTCTTTGTTGTGCCTTATATTACCGGTTTTACGTACGATTGCCAGATTTTATTTGATTTGAAAAAAAAAAAAACGAAAGGCATGTTTGTTTTTACGAAAAATTTTCATTACGTGGGTATGTTATGTTTTGTGGGCAGTATGGTTATGAGTATTATGATAGTCAGCGGGTTCGCTCGGCCCTAGGTAAGGGTCGGGTGCCCATCATACCCTATCGGAAATTACGGTGTGACAATTATCTTGGCAAGAAGGTGACTTTGGTGGCAAGTGGAACTTTGAAGAAGAGGTAAGAATTTCATCTCTTTATGTTATGGAAGAAGTATATGTGCTATGGTGATTAAAAGTGCATGAAAATCATGAAATTATGGTGTGTGTGTGCATGGCCGTGTGGGTGTGTGCATATATGTGTGTGGCCGTGTAGTGCCCTATGTGGGAAAGATGTTATTGAATTTGTTTGGTATGCTAATTGTGTTGTTATGGTATTATGAAGTGAATGGAAGGTTAATGGTTCTTGTTGTCATGGAAAATATGTTGTAAGGTTGTTGTAGGAAAATATGCAACTGTAGTAGTTTATGTAAAATAAAAAAGGGTTAAGAAAAAATTTGGG
>NW_026719923.1:0-11058 GCF_029784015.1 Lycium ferocissimum
CGATCTTCAAACGTCCGTAACTTTTGCATACGAGCTCGGAACGCCCGAAAACATAATAGATAAACTCATAAGACATAACTTTCCCCTAACTCTCGTAGTCGGGCAGGGATGGGGGTCGGCACCCGTCCGTGGGGCCCGCGGCTCTTTTATACTATTCCTAATGATCTTTGGGGAAAATTTAATACTATTCCATTTCGATCTCCGCATATGGATTTCCTACCTATTTGATGAGTTATGATTATGATTTCATACATACGGTTCCTACGGTTCCGTGATACTTTTAAGACATTTGATACGTTTCCGAAAGTCGTCCGAAAGGTATTTGACATGACTAAGTTTTGACTCTTAAACGATAACTTGTTTTGATTCTTCCATTATACTTTGGAAATGTTTTAAAAAATTGCATATTGTTTCTCACGACTACGCTCGTGCAATATTGTCACTTCCTTCATGAGTCCGGGACGGATGTTATCGTGCGCACTATGTTATATTTTCGGAGTATGATGTGTCCGGTTCGCCGAGCCCCTTTGGCCGGGAACCGTGAATAATGGTGTTATGATGTCCGCACGCCGCGCCCCTATTGGCCGGGTACCGTGGTATATGTATGATGTGCTGTGTGACGGGGATACGGAGATATAAAAATCTTCTGGAGTACGATGTGTTGTGGCGCCAACGACGGGCGGGCGACCACAGTTATAAGAACCTTATGCATGATTTATGTTTTACGAGTAAGCACTTTAATATTATGAAAGCATTTTAACATTTTGAATATTGCATTTACTTTCTACACTTCTGACTTTGATTATGACTCTGTTTACTATATTTCATTTCATGCCTTGTATACTCAGTACATTTTCCGTACTGACCCCCTTTCTTCGGGGGCTGCGTTTCATGCCGCCGCGGTGCTGGTACACGCTTGCAGGTCGTCCGTCTAGGATATACGTTACTGCGTCTTGAAGTGCTCCTTTGATCCGGAGCCTATACATTTTGGTACCGACATCTCTATTATCGTACATATGTTTGTTCATGGGCACGGCGGGGCCCCGTCCCGTCATATGATTGTTATGATCCTTAAGTCCGTAGACATATACGTGTGGGTTATGGGTAGTTACCGTTTCATTGTGTCTGTGTGATCTGTGTTCTGTACGCCCCTGTATGATGTTGGCCTTACCGGCTCACGTATGATATTCTCCGCTGGATGTTGTGACCGCGTAATGTATATATATGTATATGAATCTGTGATAGCTACGGGGCGATGTGTCACTATTTGTAAGTATACGATCTGATTATGTCACTTATAGTCTGATGTTGAACTCTGTATACGCATAACCTGTTTGTATGTGGATCATGGTTAATAGGTACGTCTGGGTGCCCAGCTCGGGTACCAGTCACGGCCTACGGGGTTGGGTCGTGACACCGGCCACCTTGGGGTGGGCCATGGCCACATGGATGGCTATAATATGAAAATAAAAGATGACTTAGTCATCTTATTCTTCATCTTCTTCACTTGAGAGAAAAATCAAGAAACTTTGAGAAAGAGAGCAAGGCTCACGGCCAAAGCTCAAAAAATTGAGGCCAAGATTTGACCATCAAAAAATTATTTTCTTCTATGTTTTCCACTCATTGGAAGGTTCTAAACATCATGGAACAATTGTTAGGGCAAGCAAGTTCTTGGTTCATGCAAGTTCTCAACCTTGGCCAAGTGAAGAACTAAGTGAAGAAAGGTGAGTTTTATCTTGTTTTTAGGTGTTATAAATGGTTTATGTGTGTTGTAGTATGCCAAAATGGATGAAGTTCATGAAAAATTTGCATGTGAAGTTGAAGTCGTATGCATGGTATTTGGGCCGTGTGTGTGTTGTTGTGTTGGGGTGATGGACTAAGTTCTATGTAACATGCCTAGTGTTGTTGTAGTGTGTTGGAATGGAAGAGAATCATCAATGTGTGTGTGTGTGAGTTGGCCGAATGTAGGTCAAGTTTCATAGCAAAGAATGAATTAACTTTCTTTAGTATTTTGGTTGTTGTCGTTGTGAATTATATGTCGAAAAATGCAAGTTTAATGATTCAAATGTATTTTGGTTGTTGTCGACTAGTGTGTCTTTAATGAAATTTTTGTATGTATGAGAATGGCATTGTTAATGTGTGGATTAGTGGCGTAATTTATGAATTTAGAGGAGAAGAATGTGTGTTGGATTGTTCTCGGGTTTGGAGGGGAATTCGGTGAGTTGGAGTGATATTTGGGTTGTTTGAAATATTGTGTAAATCGTTTAAAACGTTCTTGAATATTGTTTGTATGGATTCGGATTAGTATTTGAATGTATAAGCGTTGATATTGGTTTGAATGTAAGTGGTTGAGTTGAATAAAAATGGAATGTCGTCGAAATATGTAGAAAAGAGTTATTGATGGTAGAATGTCTTTTGAATTAATTATTGATGTTGTTAGAATGGTTGTTGGTATTGTTGTTGAAGATTTAGCCGAGTTGCAATCTCCGGGATGTTGAATTTACAGGGGAGATGCTGCCCAAAATTTTGTAAATAAAGTGCTAGCCTAGAATTGGATTCCTAAGTGTGTATCACTAATGTTTGGCGTTAAATGATGTTATTGTAGCTTTTGGAGAAGCCAAGACGCAATTTGTGATTAATCTAGGAAGCGGACGAGGTATGTGAAGCTTACCTTTTCTTTCCTGTGGCATGTCTTAGCCGTAAGTAGATTGTGATACGAGCCTCGGGGCGACTCCATTCTTAAGATCCGAGCTTGGGTCCGATTCTTGTTCATCTCTTAATGTTGGCTCTCTTAATACAGTTGAACCATGAATCTTATGTTTTCATATGATTTGATTTCAAATATTTCATAAAGACTTTTATTCCAAAAAGGTTTCGTAACTACGAACGATCGTAACTTTCAAAGACGAGCTCGGATTGCTTCGAAACGTTCGTGGGAGATTCCATAATGGATAAGGTCTCCAACTTTCATAAATGGAATCGGATTGGTTTGATACTCGTCCGTGGGCCCCGAGGTTTTCCTTTATGTAACGACAACGATTTTTGAAAGGATTTAGTGTAATGCTCATCTTAACCCTCGAGCGACGTTCCTTATTTCTCTTCGAGTTATAATGACGATTATGCCCTAAGTTCCATAAGTTACTTCATATGGTTTAATATGTGTTTATGAGTCCTAAAGTCCTATTCGATGAGCTTCCGAACGACATTCGGAGGGAACCTGATTTGACTATCGACTTGGTTTTTAAATGACGATTCATTTTGATTATTCTGTCGAGTCTTTGAAAATGTTTTAAACTGCATATAGTTGCTCACGACTCTGCTCGTGCATTGTGTTACCACATCCTTCACCGAGTCCCGGGCCGGTTATGTATCGTGCGCACTATGTTATTTTCCGGTGTGATGCTGTGTTACGGTTCACCGAGCTCCTCGCTAGAGGGCCGGATTCCGTTTATATTGGTGTTATGTTGTGTTATGGCGTTATGGTAGGCTATGATGTGTTATGGGGATATGTCGGGTACGGAGATATGAACCTTCTGGTATGATGCTGTGGCGTGGCGCCAACGACGGGCGGGCGACCACCGTTCTAAGAGCCCTATGCATGATTTGTATTTTTATAAGTAAGCATTTTGATATTTTGAATATTGCATTTACTTTCCGTACTTCTGGTTTTGACTATGATCTTGTTTACTATATTTCATGCTTTGCATACTCGGTATATATTAAATCTTGACCCCCCTTTTCTTGGGGCCGCGTTTCATGCCGCGCGGCACGGATACTTATTTGGATGATCCGCCGGCTTAGGATTCTGTTCGACGATTTTGGAGCGCTCCCTTGTTCCGGAGCCTATACTTGATTGATTCGGTCATTGCGTATTTGTATATATGTTTATTCACGGGTACGGCGGGGCCCCGTCCCGTCATATGATTTTGTTATGACTCTTAGGGTCCGTAGACATATATGTGTGGGTTATGGGTGTTCTTGTTCGGTCGTGTACGTGTAATTTGTGATTTGGACGTCCCTTATGCTATGATAGACTTATCGGCTTATTTGTGATATTATCTGTTGGACTATGATAACGATATGTATATCTGTACATTTGTGACAGCTTTGGGGCGATGTTCCACTTCTCTGTAAATATTTGTAATTTGCACGGTATAAGCTACTTGTACGCTATTTCGGGTTAATGGGTGTGTACGGGTGCCCAGATCGGGCATTAGTCGCGGCCTACGGGGTTGGGTCGTGACACTTGAAGGGTGTTGTGAAATTCGGCAAGAAGGGGAAGCTCAGTCTGAGGTACATTGGGCTTTATCAGGTCATCCGTAAGATAGGCCAGGCCGCCTAGGAGTTAGATCTACCGGCCGATTTGGCGGCGGTGCGCGCCCGGTTTTCCACGGGTCAATGCTTTGCAAATATATAGGTGATTCTTCTAGAGTATTTCCCATAAATGATATCCAAGTGACGGAGGATTTATCCTACGAGGAGCGACCTATAGCTTTTATTATGATATTGTGGCGAAACAATAGCAGGGAGGAAATGACCTGGGAAGCCGAAGAGGAGATGAAGAATAAGTATCTCTACTTATTTCCTATGCCAACGGGTAATTCAAATTCCTAAATTGGTTATTTCGATTAATGAACTGTATGTGGCAGCCATGAAAGAGACTCCCCCAAAGTGCTTATAAGACCCTGTAAGATCAGTTTAACATTCGAGGACGAATGTTCTAAAGGGAGAGGATGTTATATCCGTATTTTGTGCGTTGGAATATTTTAAGTTAGTTGCGACAAGTTAAGGACGAGGCTATTTTTCGATTTGGTGTAATGTATAAGTTGTTTATGAATTTTATTGGTATGGAATATTAAGAGAAATTAGGGGCTAGAAGTTGAAATAAAAATTTCATGAAAAGGCCAAAGTGGCCGTGTGTTAAGGTGGGACCCACATGTTGGGATTTTAGAAAGGACATATGAAGAGATATATGAGTAGTATATGTGAAGTTGAGCAAGTCCTTAGAAGGACCCATAAGCTAAAAATGAGTGTAAGCCCTCCAAAGGGACGATTTAAGAAAACGTCTTCGGGTGATCTGACTTCGAGGGGCCAAAGCGGTATTATGAGTTTGGAATTTGGGAAAACTCCTAGAATGAAAGTTGTATATAATTGAAATAGCTTTCCAACCATAGGTCGTGGGTTCACAGGCGACATCGGGATAAGGAGATATGGATGTTTTAAGGCAGAAAGGTCGAGCTGAACAGTGGATTCGGCCCAACCCGATTCCAAGTCGGGTCAGGCCCAATACCCATGCCATTTAAGTGAAATTTTCAGCTTTCTCCTTCATTTTTCAGACCAAAACATCCAGATTTTCAGAGATGGAGAGAGAGAGAGGAGAGGTAGAGAGAGAAACCAAATTTTGACCACAATCTAAGCCCCGAATCGCGAAGCTCATGAAGAGAAAAGTGTTGTACGTTACGTTGCCTTCAATTTGGGCTAAAAATCAGCCAAGAAGAAGAGGGTGACGTGCTGGCTGCATACTTAAGGTAAGACTAAGGTCCCTTTTTCTTTGTTAACAAGTTTAATTAGAGTTTTAACGGATTAGAACGGAGAAAATAGCGTTATAAACTAGTTTGTTATTTTGTTGAGATTTATGGATTAAGGGGCTGTTTTATGTGGGTTAAATGGTTGGAATTAGCTGTGTTATGGATGTTTTGAATGTGTTGTAATGTGTAAAAATGGATGGAAATCATGATATGTTGCGTGTTGAAGTTGAGCCGTGTAGTGGGTTGTTTTGTAGAATATGATGAACTAATTTTATTTAGTGTTTTGGTTGTTGTTGTTGTGGATTATATGATGATAATGAAAGCTTAATGATGTAAGTTGAAGTGGAAAACGTATATATATGGGCTGTTTTAGAAGCTAATGTGAATTTAATGTAGTTTCTTGAATTGATGAAAATGATGTTGTTAACATGTGAATTATTGATGTAGTTTATGAATTTGGAAGAAAGAAATGTGTTGTTGTTGTCCCTATGGGAATTGGAAGGTTTCGGGTGGCTTTGCACATTGGTTGGGCCGTTTGAATATTGTGTGGATTGTTTGAAATGTTCTTGAATTTTGTTTGAATGGTTTTGGATTGGTATTTGAATGTATGAGCATTGGAGTTGGCTTAATTGTAGGTGGTGATTTGAATGTAAATGAAATGCCGTCAAAGTATATAGAAAAGAGTTACTAATGTTAGAATGAGTTTTGAATCACTTGTTGATGTTGCTAGTTTGGTTGTTGGCATTGTTGTTGATGAATTTGGCCGAGTTGAATTCTCGGGGTTGTTGAATTTACAGGGGAGATGCTGCCCAAATTTTCGTAAATGGAGTGCTAGTTTAGAATTGGATTTCTAAGAGCTTACGACTAATGTTTGGCGTCTAATGATGTTATTGTAGATTTTGGAGAAGCCAAGACGTAAGTTTGGATTAATTTAGGAAGCGGACGAGGTATGTAAAGCCTAACTTTTCTTTCTTTTGGCATGTCCTAGTGTAAGTACGAGTCTCGGGGGAACTTCATTCTTAAGATCCGAGCACGTATACGATTCTTATTTACTTCTTAATGTTAACGTCCTTAATATGGTCAACTTATGGTTCTTAAGTCTTTTGTACAATTGGATTTCAAATTTTGCATAAAGAATGTGTTTTTTAAAGGATTCTACAACTACGAACAACCGTAACTTTCATAGACGAGCTCGGATCGCCTCGAAACGTTGGTAGGAGATTCTATAATGAATAAGGTCTCCAACTTTCATAGATGGACCCGGATCGGTTTGATACTCGTCCGTGGGCCCCGAGACTTTCCTTTGTGTAATACCAACGACCTTTGCAAGGATTTAGTGTGACTATCGTCCTAACCCTCGAACGTCGATTACCTACTTATTTCTCGAGCTTGTAATGACGAATATGCCCCTCATTTCTATATGCTATTTCATATGGTTTGATACGTATCCACGAGTCCTAAAGTTTCATTTGATATGTTTTGGAACGACATTCGGAAGAAACTTAGTTTGGCTGTTGCTTTGGTTTTTAAATGATGGTTCATTCTGATTATTTTATCGAGTTTTTGAAAATGTTTTAAACTGCATATAGTTGCTCACGAATCTGCTCGTGCATATGGTTGTTACCTCTTTCACCGAGTCCCGGGCCGGTTATGTTATCGTGCGCACGATATGATATTCCGGAGTATGATGTGTCCGGTTCGCCGAGCCCCTCACTAGAGGGCCGGGTACCGTGTATATTTGGTGTTATGCCGTGTTATTATGATGTGTTGTGATGTATGACGGGGATACGGAGATATGAAACCTTCTGGTGTGATCTTTGTGTTATGGCGCCAACGACGGGCGGGCGACCATAGTTCTAAGAGCCCTATGCATGATTTGTATTTTTATGAGTAAGCATTTTGATATTTTGAATATTGCATTTACTTTCTGTACATCTGGTTTGACTATGATCCTGTTTACTATATTTCATGCTTTGCATACTCAGTACATATTCCGTCATCGACCCCGCTTTCTTCGGGGCCGCGTTTCATGCGCGCGGTACGGATACTTATTTGGATGATCCACCGGCTTAGGATTCTGTTCGGTGACTTGGAGCGCTCCCTTGTTCTGGAGCCTATACTCTGATCCAGATTCTGTTATTGTGCATATGTATATGTTTATTCACGAGTACGGCGGGGCCCTGTCCCGTTATATGATTCTGTTATGACTCTTGGGTACGTAGACATATATGTGTGGGTTATGGGTATTCCCGTTCGGTCGTGTCGTGTGATTTGTGATTTGGACGTCCCCTATATTATGATAGCCTTATCGGTTTATATGTGATATTATCTATTTGGATTGCGATAGCGATATGTATATTTGTACATTTGTGACAGCTTCGGGTGACGTTCCACTTTTCTGTATATATATGTTATTTGTATACTGCGTAAGCTATTCGTATGCTACTTCTGATTAACGGGTGTGTACGGGTGCCCAACTCGGGCACTAGTCGCGGCCTACGGGGTTGGGTCGTGACAATGCACATGCCTCATTTTTCTTCCAAATTTTTCTAGAATTCTCTATGGTTGAAAATGAATAAGATGACTTAATTTGCCATCTTCACCTACATATATATTTAACATATGTGGCCCATGGCCCACACATGCCACACACTACACACACCCACGGCCACTTGGCCATGTTAATTCATGAATATTAAATTTCCAAAGCTTCACTTTTAGTCCCATATTTCATGAAATATTAGTTTCCCTAATTTCACTTTTAACCCCAAATTTTCCTTAATATTTCCATCCAATGAAATCATAAGCGACTTTGTGCATTAAAACAAAATCGAAAAACAGCCTTGTCCATAACTCTTCGCAATCAACTTAAAAATATTCCGACGTACAAAATGCGGGATATAACACCGCTGACTCTCACAATACTCATAAACATACTGGGCCCGCAAAACATGACACAAGTACATAATGAAATTTTTTCGAAAAACAAACATGCTTTTCATCTTTTTCAAATCAAATAAAGTCTGCAATCGTATGAAATCTGTAATATAATGCACAACAATACATCGGCTTATATAGCCGCTTTCAAAACAAATCTGACATATCATACACTCAACACTTGTCTGTGAAAGTCTCTAACATAACTCCGGATATCACAACATAAGCACTCGACTCGGCAGTTGGGGGGGGGGGGGGGGGGGGGGGGGGGGGAAATGGAGCTCGCCAATCCAGCTGGAACCTCTTCTACTCATCTGTATATACCTGCGCGGCATGAAACGCAGCCCCCGAGGAAAGGGGGTCAGTACGGAATATGTACTGAGCATGCAAAGCATAGCATACAGAAAACGAGATCATAACCGAAGTAAGGGGTACAGAAAGTGAGCATAATAACCAGAATACCAAAGGGCTTGCATCTGAAACACAAATCGTACATCAGAGGTACAGAAGACAAATACAATAATCAGAATGCCAAAATACTTACTCCTGAAACACAAATCATGCATATCAATGGCATGTATCATATCCGGCTCATACTGGGACTGAGTGACATAAGCGAATAATCATCGTATTCATACCGTAACACATCATAATATCATAACTTATCATATGAGATGACATTAACCGATGTGGGATTTGCCTAAACCAATGTGGGATTCGCCTAAACCAATGTGGGATTTGCCTAAACCAGTATGGGATTTGCCTAAACCAATGTGGAATTTGCCTCATCATTGGATTTGCCCCACCACTGGGTTTGCCCCACCATTGGGTTTGCCCCACCACCGGCTCCGATACCAACTGATCATATTCCAGAATACATACATATAACGTATAACGTGTCCCGGCCCTCCAGTGAGGGACTCGGTAAACAGAATCATCATATCATCATATATCACATCATATCATCATATATCATATCATATCATCGTATATCATATCATATCATCACATGCGGTCCATAATGGGACCCGGCGGGCAGAACGTGGTCGCCACTCCATCTGGGCGCCACAACACATCATACTTCGAAATATTGCATAGTGCGCACGATAACATACCGGCCCGGGACTCGGCAAAGGAAGTAACAATAGTGTGCACGAACAGAATCGTGGGAAATCATATGCAATGCAAAACACTTACAAAGACCCAATAGGATAATCAAAACGAAGCGTTACTTCAAAACCGAAACAATAGTCAAATCGAGGTTTTCTTCGAATATCACTCGGGAACATATCAAACCGAACTTCGAAACCATAGTCACGTATCAAAATCACATGCATAAAAATCCTCATTTCGGACTCAACGTATAAATAAGTAATCATACTGGGGTCGGAATCATAGTCACATTAAGCTTTTTCAAAAAATAGGTCGTTAGAACCAAACATAGAAAGTCGCGGGACCCACGGACGAGCGTCAACCCAATCCAGGCCCGCCTATTAAAATTAAAGTCATTACTCGTCATGAAATCATTTGCGAAGATATCAAAGCGATCCGAGCCTTTTCTTGAAAGTTACGGTCGTTCGTAGTTTCGGAATTGTTTAGGAACAAAACTCTTTTGAAAACAAAACTTTTATGCAACTTTTGAAATTTAGTCATACAAAAGACATAAGATCCTTTCGGAACAAACCTAAGTTACATAGCATTTCAAATCCAATCGTATCAAAGACATACGGTCCATAGCTTGACCACATTAAGGATGCCAACATCAAGAAGCAAATATGAATCATAAACATGTTCGGATCTTAAGAATAGAATTACCCCCGAGGCTCATAACATATCACAACTTACTTGCGTCTAGGACATGCCAAAAGGAAAGAAGGATAAGCTTCACATACCTCGTCCGCTCTCAAAGCTAGTCCAAACTCAAATCTCGGGCTCCCCAAAATCTATACAACGTCAATGGATATCAAACATTAGCTATAGGCATTTAGGCATTCGATTCCAAACTAGCACTTAATTCTATCGAAATTTGGGCAGCACTTCCCCTGTAAATGCAACAACCCCGAGAATTCAACTCGGCCAAATTCATCAACAACAATACCAACCACCAAACTAGCAACGTCAATAATCAATTCAAAACGCATTCTAACATTAGTAGCTCTTTCCACATAATTCAACAACATTCCATCATATTCAATTTAACTACTTATGTTCAAACCAACATCAACGCTCACACATTCAATTACTAATCCAAGATCATTCAAACAATATTCAAGACACTTCTAACAATCCGCACAATGTTCAAAACAACCCAACCAATACACTATGCCACCCGAAACCTCTCCAAATTCAATAAGACAACAACAATACATTTCTTTCTTCCAAACTCATGAACTACACCAACAATCACACATTAGCAACATCATCTTCATAAATACAAGAAATTACATTTAATTCACATTAGCTTTCAAAACAGCCCACACACAATTGTAACCTCAATTTGAACCATTAAACTTTCCTTTGCATCATTGAATCCACAACACAACAATCCAAAACACTAAATAAAGTTAAGTCTTCACTTCTACACTACACTACA
>NW_026719924.1:0-10836 GCF_029784015.1 Lycium ferocissimum
ATCGATCAAACGTTCGCGGGAGATTCTACAATGGATAAGGTCTACAGCTTTCCTTAAATGGACCCGGATCGGTTCGATGCTCGTCCGTAGGCCCCGAGACTCTCCCTTGTATAATACTAGCGACTTTTCAAAGGATTTAGTGTGATTAACATCTTAACCTTCGAACGCCGATTACTTACTTCTCTATCGAGTTTGAAATGACAATTATGCCCCTAATTTTCATAAGTTATCTCACATGGTTTAATACGTGTCTACGAGTCCTAAAGTTCTATTTGATATGTTCCCGAACAACATTCGGATGAAACTTGATTTGACTATCGCCTTGGTTTTAAATGATAATTCACTTTGATTATTTTATGAGTTTTTGGAAAAATGTTTTAAACTGCATATAGTCTCCCACGACTCTGCTCGTGCATATGGTTGCTATATCCTTCGCCGAGTCCCGGGCCGGTTATGTTTCGTGCGCACTATGATATATTCCGGAGTATGATGTGTCCGGTACGCCGCGTCCCCTTTGGCGAGGTACCGTGTATATTTGGCGTTATGGGAGTGTGCTTGTCACACCGATCTTACTTGGGGTGTGATGGGCACCCGACCCCGTAGCCGAGCCGAAGCGAACCCCGACTCTTTCTACGTACCAATTTTTTTTGAAATCTCTATGTCAAGTATACATAACAAGACTGCTGAGGTATTCCTTTGTTGCTTAGAATCAAATAAAATATGTAACTATACAGAACTTGTATCGTAGTACGAGGCCTGACTCTGGAACCCACGACTCGTACGCAAAGTCTCTAGCTGTAATCGGAAATCTGGTACATGTGCTATGACTCGGCTACACTCCGGGCCAAGTGGAGCTTGCCAACTTCGCATTTGGAACATCTTCTATAAGGACTTCTACTCGTCGGGGTACACGCGGCATGAAACGCGCGCCCGCATGAAGGCGTCGGTACGAATAGTGTGCAGTATGTAAGACATGGAAAGTAACATAAACAAGAGCATAGATAATAAGTGGCAACATCATGGGGTCATGGATATATCCGAGATAAGAAAGTAACACTCGTGCATAGGAACACCCTTTTCGGTAGGCGGATATCATGCATGCTTGATTTTCCTTTTGGAAACAAAACATTTCTTTTCATAGGCATAGAAAATAGAATTTATGTCACAGTAGCATAGCATAGCATAGTATATCATAGTATCATAGCATAACATAGTATATCATAGTATCATAGCATAGCATAGTATATCATAGTATCATAGCATAGCATAGTATATCATAGTACCGAATATATCGGCCTGCCCACATAGTATAATTCCCGCGTCCGGGCATCCCGCGTCCGGGATGATATCAAGTCAAGTACGGATACATGCACCGTAAGTATAGCCCGGCGCTCATAGCCTTCGCCCTTTTTCCCAGTTTTCCCCAAATACGATTTTATACACATATAATATATATATACCATAGCATGCGGGAGAAGGGAAATCATGTACTTGTCGGAGTGACGTAAGGTACGGAACCCTCCGATCGCTTTATGGAGTAATCATGGTTGCTTTGTCTCACCTTGAAGGGACGGTAATCATAAGGCGAGACTATCAACATAGAATGTGTCATAGCATATCGGGTTATAGACATAGCATAGCTGACATCATAGAATCATAGCCATCATAGGATTATAGTCGTTGTTTAGGTCATAGAAATTGGCAACATTGTAAAACTTAGTGTTTAAAGAAAAAATGTATATTTTGGAAAATGGCAATATTGTAAAACTTGGTTTTTGAAGAGAAAGAATATTTTGGAAAACACTTGTAAACTTTTAGTGAGGAAAAATCATGCATTGGGGTTAAGGGCTTAGTTAAAACAATTCTTATTTAGTAGTCGGGATAATACCTGAAAACTTTCCTTAGCTATAGAATGAAAATAGGTCAAATGGAACAATAAGAGAGAATTCGGGAATAGTGGGCCCACCTCGAGTCAAACGAGGCGGCGTATCAAATTTACGTATGTTACAGTTCGTGGCGTCACTTGGGAGGGTCTTAGGGTAATCGGGTCTTATTTGCGTAAGTTCTGGATGTCTAAGAAGTTTTGCCAACATTTCGTGCAAGTTCTACTTCAATTCTACTGAATGAATAGTAACTATTTTCAATCTTAGGTTTCAAGAAAAAGGAATGGTCCTCGGGACACGTAGTCGACTTAGTACGTCTAAGACATGCCATAGAAAGAAGGGTGAAGCCTTACATACCTCTTTCCGCTCCTTCTGCTACTCCAAAATCCAAGCTCCAAGTTCGCCGAGGAATCTACATATTGGTCACATTTACCAAATGGTGATTAGAACCTTTAGAGGTTAAATCTTGAATCAACATTCATCCACGAAATTTGGCAACATTTCCCCGTAAATGCGCCATCCCGAGATTCTAACTCGGCCCAATTCAACAACAACAACCCGAGAATGGAACTTGGCCACAGTATTAACAACAAAACCAACAATCTTACAAACAACATTCAATTCATATTCAATTCATTTCGATTCAATTTACATAATGTTCCAACAACTTAATCTACTTACTACTTCATCCAACACCTTCCAATTTCAACAAAAACAACAACGACTTAATTCTTTCTTTCAACTCATAAACTATATCAACAATTCCACACATTTATAACATGACTTCCATGAATTCAAGAAAGCATATTGAAATCACATAACGTCTCCAAATCAGCCCACAACCATCTTATCTTCAATTTGCACCATCAAACATTCATTTTCATCATAAAATTCACAACAACCACAACAAGTAAGCTACTAGATACATGGTTCATTCTTCCTTCACAAGGCAGCCACCCTTCCTACACAACACACATATATACACGGCCAAGCCTCAATATACAACTCCCATAAACTTTATCCATTTCTACATCACATAATCCATAACATAACAATCAAAATGCTAAATAAACTTAACTCTTCACTCCTATGCCATCTAGCCTATACACGGCCTCACACACCAACATCTTCATTTCATGAATTCCATTCATTTCAACACACTATCACACGTCCATAACCATGCATAGCATGTAAAACAAGATTGCACCTTACCTTTTCCTTCCACTCCCACTCGGCTAGGATGTTCCCATAATAGAAACGAGCGTTTTGTTCACTCCAACAACCACTCCACGTTGACGAGGGCCTTCTATTTAGTAAGAAAGCATGAAGAAATATTTTTTCCATGATCAAATCCAAGGGGGCAGTTCGGCCAGCCCCCCCTCTTTGGCCGTTCTCTCTCTCTTTTGTTCTTCAACTTTTCTTGACATTTCTTGAATTACAAAATGATGACCTCCCCTTATTTAGTCATCATATATATATATATATATATATATATAAAACATGGCACATGGCCGGTTGGCCTTTCTCCTTTCCTCTCAAATTTTCTAGATTTTTCTTCCTTTTTCTTTTAGTCAAAAGATGACTTATATTATAAGCCTTGGTCCATATAATCACATGGTCATAAAACAATGGGGCCCACATACTTATACACACTCCACAAATATATAGTATGCACTTGTGCCATTTTATGAAAATTATTTTCCAACTTTTAGCCTCCAATTTTTCCTTATTCCAAATTTACCCTTAACGCTTCATTCCAATAATATATAAGCGACTTGCGCATTCAACCAAACTAAAATATAACCTCGTCCTCAACTTCCCGCCATTAACTCGAAATATTCAAATGTGCAAAAATGCGAGGTGTAACATCCTTCCCCCCTTTTGGAACATTCGTCCTCGAATGTTCAACTAGCCTTACAGGGTCGCATAAGCACCTCGGGGGAGCTCCCTTTTCGAAGTTATTTTCCGTCCTTCACATTAGTTCTTAAGCTATCCAATACCGTTCTCTTTGTCATACTCTTTCTCTTTACATACGTCCATTTCCTGGCGTCGCACTACTCAAAGTTTGTGCGAACTTCTCGTATTACCTTAAACATTATCTGGACTTCTATCCACTCGTTGTCGGTTTCCCGATCTCACTGGCTTATTTTCATGAAGGGGGTTTCATTTGTAATCTAAGCATCCATATCAAATATGTTACCGTATCAGCTGTCTTTATCTTATCCTACACCTTCACATATACATATATTCAATTACTACTAACTAGCCCACAAGACGCGTCCAAACGCCGTTCAAGCCTATCTAGTCCTGTGGCCGTGACACACTTTCTGTCTCTTTTGCGAACTAATCCACCTCATCTTACGCATCCCCTTAATGTCTCCACCCATCCATATATTCTTGTTTTCTTTAGGTTACTCTTAACTGCTCATTCGTCCCTTGCATTTCAATTTGTAGAGTTTTTGGTTCACTTCCCAGGGGGTCACCCATCCTCCCACCTTAGCACGCTTAACTTCGAAACTTTGGTGGAATCGGTGCCTTAATGCGATATAATCACGTCCACTTCCTCGTATGACCTTTACTACACGATCTAGAGCCAATCAAGACTTTACAACTTCCGAGATATCTTCGTAATACGTCCTTTCTTCTACAATGACCATTTTGCCCTTTTTAATTCACGATGTCCACCTTCCTTTGCTTGTATAACTATTTCTGTCGGCGCCCGGCTCACGTATGAGAACAAATATGTTCATCAGTCTCACCTCTTTTGACTTCCATATCATTCCTTGCCTCCTTTCGCCGATATTGGGCGCCTACGGTAGTCGACGATTAGTATAAGGAATCTTATTTCCTATGACTTGGCTCTATCGCACGATCACACGACAGAAAGAAGGTCAACAATTCCTAAATGCCCGTAGCCTCTTGTTTATAAATGTGGCCGGCTTCACACCCATAAATGGGACTCTCTACCTGGACACGACTTTACGGAGCACAACCCTTGGACCGACCGCTCGATACCACTTTGTCACACCGATCTTACTAGGGTGTGATGGGCACCCGACCCCGTAACCGGAGCCGAGCGAACCTAATCGACTCTTTCTACGTACCAATTTTTTTTGAAATCTCTATGTCAAGTATACATAACAAGACTGCTGAGGTATTCCTTTGTTGCTTAGAATCAAATAAAATATGTAACTATACAGAACTTGTATCGTAGTACAGACTGACTCCTGGAACCCACGACTCTGTCTGCAAAGTCTCTAACTGTAATCAGAAATCCTGGTACATGTGCTATGACTCGGCTACACTCCGGGCCAAGTGGAGCTTGCCAACTTCGCTGGAACATCTTCTATAAGGACTTCTACTCGTCTGGGGTACCTGCGCGGCATGAAACGCAGCGCCCGCATGAAGGGGCGTCAGTACGAATAGTGTACCGAGTATGTAAGACATGGAAAGTAACATAAACAAGAGCATAGATAATAAGTGGCAACATCATGGGGTCATGGATATATACTGAGATAAGAAAGTAACCTGTGCATAGGAACACCCTTTTCAGGGCGGATATCATGCATGCTTGATTTTCCTTTTGGAAACAAAACATTTCTTTTCATAGGCATAGAAAATAGAATTTATGTCACAGTACCATAGCATAGCATAGTATATCATAGTATCATAGCATAACATAGTATATCATAGTATCATAGCATAGCATAGTATATCATAGTATCATAGCATAGCATAGTATATCATAGTACCGAATATATCGGCCCACATAGTATAATTCCCGCGTCGGGCATCCCGCGTCCGGGATGATATCAAGTCAAGTACGGATACATGCACCGTAAGTATAGCCCCGGCCTCTCATAGCGCTCGCCCTTTTTCCCGGTTTTCCCCAAATACGATTTTATACACATATAATATATATATACCATAGCATGCAGGGGAGCCCAAGGGAAATCATGTACTTGTCGGAGTGACGTAAGGACGGAACCCTCCGATCGCTTTATGGAGTAATCATGGTTGCTTTGTCTCACCTTGAAGGGACGATAATCATAAGGCGAGACTATCAACATAGAATGTGTCATAGCATATCGGGTTATAGACATAGCATAGCTGACATCATAGAATCATAGCCATCATAGGATTATAGTCGTTGTTTAGGTCATAGAAATTGGCAACATTGTAAAACTTAGTGTTTAAAGAAAAATGTATATTTTGGAAAATGGCAATATTGTAAAACTTGGTTTTTGAAGAGAAAGAATATTTTGGAAAACACTTGTAAACTTTTAGTGAGGGAAAATCATGCATTGGGGTTAAGGGCTTAGTTAAAACAATTCTTATTTAGTAATCGGGATAATACCTGAAAACTTTCCTTAGCTATAGAATGAAAATAGGTCAAATGGAACAATAAGAGAGAATTCGGGAATAGTGGGCCCACCTCGAGTCAAACGAGGCGGCGTATCAAATTTACGTATGTTACAGTTCGTGGCGTCACTTGGGAGGGTCTTAGGGTAATCGGGTCTTATTTGGGTAAGCTCTGGATGTTTAAGAAGTTTTTCCGACATTTCGCGCAAGTTCAATTCAATTCTACCGAATGAATAGTAACTATTTTCAATCTTAGGTTTCAAGAAAAAGGAATGGTCCTCGGGACACGTAGTCGACTTAGTACGTCTAAGACATGCCATAGAAAGAGGGTGAAGCCTTACATACCTCTTTCCGCTCATACGCTACTCCAAATCCAAGCTCCAGTTCGCCGAATCTACATATTGGTCACATTTACCAAATGGTGATTAGAACCTTTAGAGGTTAAATCTTGAATCAACATTCATCCACAGAAATTTCGGCAGCATTTCCCCTGTAAATGCGCCATCCCCGAGATTCTAACTCGGCCCAATTCAACAACAACAACCCGAGAATGGAACTCGGCCACAATATTAACAACAAAACCAACAATCTTACAAACAACATTCAATTCATATTCAATTCATTTCGATTCAATTTACATAATGTTCCAACAACTTAATCTACTTACTACTTCATCCAACACCTTCCAATTTCAACAAAAACAACAACGACTTAATTCTTTCTTTCAACTCATAAACTATATCAACAATTCCACACATTTATAACATGACTTCCATGAATTCAAGAAAGCATATTGAAATCACATAACGTCTCCAAATCAGCCCACAACCATCTTATCTTCAATTTGCACCATCAAACATTCATTTTCATCATAAAATTCACAACAACCACAACAAGTAAGCTACTAGATACATGGTTCATTCTTCCTTCACAAGGCAGCCACCCTTCCTACACAACACACATATATACGGCCAAGCCTCAAATACAACTCCCATAAACTTTATCCATTTCTACATCACATAATCCATAACATAACAATCAAAATGCTAAATAAACTTAACTCTTCACTCCTATGCCATCTAGCCTATACACGGCCTCACACACCAACATCTTCATTTCATGAATTCCATTCATTTCAACACACTATCACACGTCCATAACCATGCATAGCATGTAAAACAAGATTGCACCTTACCTTTTCCTTCCACTCCCACTCGGCTAGGATGTTCCCATAATAGAAACGAGCGTTTTGTTCACTCCAACAACCACTCCACGTTGACGAGGGCCTTCTATTTAGTAAGAAAGCATGAAGAAATATTTTTTCCATGATCAAATCAATAAAGGCGATTCGCCGGCCCCCCTCTTTGGCCGTTCTCTCTCTCTTTTGTTCTTCAACTTTTCTTGACATTTCTTGAATTACAAAATGATGACCTCCCCTTATTTAGTCATCATATATATATATATATATATATAAAACATGCACGTAGCCGGTTGGCCTTTCTCCTTTCTTTCCTCTCAAATTTTCTAGATTTTCTTCCTTTTTCTTTTAGTCAAAAGATGACTTATATTATAAGCCTTGGTCCATATAATCACATGGTCATAAAACAATGGGGCCCACATACTTATACACACTCACAAATATATAGTATGCACTTGTGCCATTTTATGAAAATTATTTTCCAACTTTTAGCCTCCAATTTTTCCTTATTCCAAATTTACCCTTAACGCTTCATTCCAATAATATATAAGCGACTTGCGCATCCAACCAAACTAAAAATATAACCTCGTCCTCAACTTCCCGCCATTAACTCGAAATATTCAAACGTGCAAAAATGCGAGGTGTAACAGTTACGGCGTTATGATGTGATATGATATGTCGGGTGTCGGAGATATGAAATCTTCTGGAGTATGATGTGGCGTGGCGCCAACGACAGGCGGGCGACCACCGTTCTATGAGCCCTTTGCATGATTTGTATTTTTATGAGTAAGCATTTTATATTTTGAATATTGCATTTACTTTCCGTACGGTTTGACTATGATCCGTTTACTATATTTCATGCTTTGCATACTCAAGACATATTCCGTAATCGACCCCCTTCTGTCAGTCGCGTTTCATACCGCGTAGGTGCGGACATTTATTTGGATGATCCACCGGCTCAGTTCTGTTGGTGACTTGAGCGCTTGTTCCTTTTGCAGGAGCTCATACTCGATCCGTATCGTTATCGTGCATATATATATGTTTATTCACGGGCACGGCGGGGCCACCGTCCCGTCATATGATTGTTATGACTCTTAGAGTGCTGTAGACATATATGTGTGGGTTATGGGTATTCAACATTCGGTCGTGTCCGTGTGATTTGTGATTTGGACGTCCCCCTATATTATGATAGCCTATCGGCTTATATGTGATATTATCTCTTCGGATTGCGATAGCGATATGTATATTTGTACATTGTAGTGACGACTTCGGGGGTGACGTTCCACTTTTTCGTATATATATGTTATTTGTATCTTGCGTAAGCTATTCGTATGTTACTTCGATTAACGGGTGTGTCGGGTGCCCAACTCGGGCACTAGTGCGCCTACGGGGTTGGGTCGTAGCAGTGATAACCCTTTTTCACCGGATTTTAGCCTCGAAAATTTCAATCGAAGAGAGAGAGTGTAAGGTATGAAAAAAGTGAGCAATTTTCAAGTAGCGGAGTAGTAGTTTAGATTCGGGTAACGCATGGTTGTGATTCTACTATTGTTTTGCGGTGGACTTTAGCGTGGATATTGAGGATATTGCTATCTTAACAAGAAAAAAGGTAACAATCTTTCTCTTTTGGTATTATTTAAAGCTTATTTATGGAGATAAAGTCGTTAAATATTTGTGTAATAAGTTAGTTCGTTATGGAAGTTGGAAAACAGCGTGTGGGTCGTTTTATGGCACATGTTGGTGTTGAAAGTGATGTTGTTAATGTTGGTATTGATGTTGTTGTTGTTGGTTCTTGAATTGGAATTTGAGTTTACAGGCATATAAATAGGGGAGATCTTTGCTCGATTTTGGACGTAATATAGAGTAGTTTGACTTGAAAGTTTAGTATAAGTATACTATGATGAGTCTAATGATAGTGTGAATACTCTTAAATGTAGACTCACGAATTCGGACGAATAAGTGTGGATAACTGAAGGTTGAGCAGGTATGTTAAGGCTCGTCTCTTTCTTTCAAAGACATGATTCCTATGGTATGATTTCATAAAAGTTTCCGTAACCTTCTTGTTTTCAAAAGCTAAAAGTCCATGGTTCTTAAAGCTTCTCATGATGTCGAGGATAAGAATGATTTTATGATGGTGACAACGATAATGATGATTTTGTGTTTTAAGAACTCAAGTTTATGATTTCAAAGCGAATATGAGAATATGGGGCTACTTCTAGATTTTCTCAATTTTACTCATTGATGATGACTCTACATCTAAGGCTCCAAAGTGTATGTAAATCTATCCCTTCTTTCTTGTTGGCATGAACTACATAAAGTGAGTGAACGACGAACATACATGACTCCAATGAACTCTAATTCTCAGTGGTATTTGACATGATAGTTGTCTTTGATTCTCAAGTGTTGGTTCATTCTGATTATTCTATTGAGTCTGAGATGATGATTTAGTTTGCATATGGTCGCTCATGATATTCTACTCGTGTAAACCGTTAATATATCATTCACTGAGTCCCGGGCCGGGTATGTATTCGTGCACAGTTTCATTGCATTGTTCACCGAGTCCCTCACTAGAGGGCCGGGTATGTATATTATATTTTACCGAGTCCCTCACTAGAGGGCCGGGTACGTATGACTATTTCACCGAGTCCTATAATGGGCCGAGTGCGTATGACTATTTCACCGAGTCCCATAATGGGCCGGGTACGGTATATGACTATTTCACCGAGTCCCATATATGGTCCGGGTACGGCATATTATATATATATATATGCATGACTCATTTTATAAGGCACAGATGCATTGGTATCTTTGATTATCATACTCGTCTCCTATCAACTTTTTGCTTAGTCATGATCTTCTTTATTGTACTTCATGCTTTACATACTCAGTACATTTTCCGTACGACCTTTTCTTCGAAATTTCGGCGTTTCGTACCCGCGGTACAGATACACGGTTTGGTGATCCTCCCGGCTTAGGACCGCTACTTGCTTGGAGCTCCATTGTTCGGAGCATGAGTCATTTTAGTGCATTGTCACGACCCAACCCCGTAGGCCGTGACTAGTGCCCGATTTGACACTCGTATACCCATGCTAACTATAATCATCCACAACTAGCATAATAAAGAACTTATATACAAAAAGGCAAGACGTCGTCTCAAAACACGTCGCATATATATACATGCCACGGAACTGTCTCCCGAGGGGTTACAACTTCCAAAGATAACATCGTACATAAGCGACAAGGCTATCATAACATGTGGGAACGCCCCAACTATATATAAGCAAGGCGACAAGGCTCCACACTACGATCCCAAAACATATATACATACGCAAGCGACGGTGCCTACGGATGGGAAAGTCCCCATAATCTCGGAGCGGCGGCAGTAATATAACAACC
>NW_026719925.1:0-11029 GCF_029784015.1 Lycium ferocissimum
TAATTCTTTTCTTGATTTTCCCAAATATAGAAAAGTTGCAAGTAAGACCGATTAAATATGCCAAGTAGAACTCTTCTTATCTATGTGAGTTCATTAAATGAGGGTTAGCGCCCCGAGTCCTTGTTATATTATTTCAACTCAAACCCTAGTTCATCTTTCCAAACAAAACTAGGGTTTGTGCATAATAAGTGTTTGCAACCACTACCGACAAGTAATATGAGAATAATAAAACACATCACAACTAATATATATATATATATATATATATATATATATATATATATATATATATATATATATATATATGCAATGTTAGACACCTATTACATAACACCCATCATTTGGGTCCACAACTTTGATTAAAGAAACTACTCACACATATTGGTTACAAAAGTAGTGAGCAATAATAGAGACATAAAGCTTACAAAGTGTAATAAAGATGGTGGAAATGGAATCTTTTTGTCTTCACTAAGCTCAAAAGTGGTGTATTCAATGCTCACCCACCAATGGAACTAATATTAAATGTTGGAGAAAAATCAGATCTTGAACAAAAACCTAAAATGTTCTTTAAATAGGCTCCAAAAACGCACAACAACAGTTGACAAAATTGCCCCTGGTGGCAAGATCGACGGACCGTCGATCAGTTCGACGATCCGTCAATGCCTCCGTCCTTTGTTTCTTCAGTTATATGGTCCATTCGACGGTGCCGTCGACCAGTTCGACACTCCGTCGAGTCTTCCGTCTTTCTCTCTTCTTGTTGACAAATCTGTTCGACGATACAAATGACAAAACGTCGATCAGTTCGATGCTTCGTCGATACCTCCGTCCTTTGCCTTCTTTAGCTAAGACCATCACTTGAAAATTGAATTTATTGACGCTTCAAAGGATGGTCCGTCGATCAATCGACGGAACGTCGAATCTTCATTTCTGGGCATTTTTTCCTTTTTCCTTTATTTTTACTTTTGGGCCATCGTATTCCTAAAACACAACAAAAAACACATTAAAATTATCCAAACTTACTTGAAAACAACCAAAATTCATAGTAGAAAGGCGTCGAGTGTGCCACAAATCCGCAGCACATCAATACCCCCAACTTAGAATCTTTGCTTGTCCTCAAGAAAGTCAAACAAAACAACTACAAAATAAAAACTACAACTATACAAAAACAAAGTAAAAGTATCTACAATGGTGTTTATTCATCATTACCGGCATGTGCATTTTCAAGTCAACTCCCTCTTTCCTCATTTCAAAACAAAGTTCTTTCATAATAACTTGTTAGAATTGGCTATGACACTTCAATCAATGAAGCATCTATGCACGCGAGTATTCACCATTATTCCCTCACTTATACTAAAGAATGTCCCACATACAATTTTTAGATAAGAACAAGGACAAGGATAAATGAGAATAGAAAGCACTCACGCTCACAAAGAAGTTCATGATTTACAAGTGCAGATACCATATGCTTGCCCTTAATTTCAATGCCTAACACTTTCGTATGGTTCAATTGTGATCACTATACGACTTGTTCTTGGGTTGTAATGTAGGCTCGGTGTCACGACCCGATCGGACGGCCATGATGGGCTTCCGGTACTAACCCACCCGGGCACCCCTTATCGTATATTCACATTTACGTCTAGGTGAGCCACATGGCCTACGCATGATTTCTATATATCAATAATGCTAATTTCATTGGGCAACAACACATTCATATCATCATCAACAACTAGGCCCATATCAATATATATATATATACCAACAAAGTTTGCAAAATGATGTACAAAATATGAGCTGACAAGGCTACAAGACATCTAACCATACATAATTATCTACGAGCCTCTAAAAAGAGTATGTAACATCATATAAATGGTACAGGACCCCGCCATTCCCACATGTATATACAAAAAAAAATAATACCAACAGCTGTAGCTCCAGATGAAAAGGAGCTCCTCTATGCAGTTCCTGAACAAGAAATTTATGGATCAAGCCTATCTCCCTGTCCACCTGCGGGCATGACGCAGCGTCCACAAACAAAAGAATGTCAGTATGAATAATGTACTGATTATGTAAAGCATAATCAACATCATAGTAGGAGCATAAGAGACGGCGTAAGAAATAGCATAAGATGGGAGAATCAGGAAGTAATAGAGTCATTTGTGCCTCTAGTGGCCTTCATCATATCGACTAACTAGTCTTTAATAGGGACCTTATATATTTGTATTCGTATCATACCCGACCATGAAGGTTCGGTGTTTCACATACCCGGCCATGACAAGGCTCGGTGATTATACATACCTAGCCCTACCAAGGCTCAGTGTTATCCGTACCCAACTGCAGTGGTGTGCGCGCGATAGATATCATACCCGGCCATATAAGCTCGGTGTTCTTAGTAGTCATACTTTAACATATAAATATATGTACATAGGAGCACATACACGTTCTCTACATTATCATCGTAATCATTATTTTCATTATGTCCTTCCTTAGAGAATCAACTATCATAGGATGGGACCAATGGTATCGTGAGAATATCAAGATCATGAGCTTTAATGATTCTAGGAATGAAATCGTCACGGAAGATACTATGGATTTCACATGAAGGTATACATCAATGGGATCATGCCTTAAGAAAGAAGGGTTAGCATTACATACCTTTATGTCTTCTTAACTACTTAACGTTCACCATCGAAGCTTGGAAAATCTACATTTAGAAGGATTTATACCATGGTTAATCCTTAAAGATACTCTTAAATCCAAACTAGAATAATTCATTAGTTAACGAAAATTGGATAGCATTTCCCCTATTTCATCGACTTCCACCATAGTACAAAAGAACTCCCAAATAACCATAATAACATCTATAATATCATAATCAAATAGTCTATTACACCTCGGAAAATTATCCGTTGATGCATAGTGAATAGATTAGCTGTCACACCCCGATCTTGATCAGGGTGTGATGGGCACCCGACCCTTACCTAGGGCCGAGCGAACCCTCTGACCCTTATTCCATACGTAATTTTTTTTTTCTAAGTCTAATATACATGACAAAGCTTACTAAAATATTCTTTCTGTTGTTTTCCGAACCAATCGAATTTATAACTGTATAACACTTATATCATAATACAAACTGACACATTGGCCTGTGGAGCCACTGACAGACTGACTTCTGGTACCCACGACTCTGTCTGCAAAGTCTCTAACTGTAATCAGAAATCGGCACGTGTACTACGACTCGGCTACACTCCGGGCCAAGTGGAGCTTGCCAACTTTGGAACATCTTCTATATTAACTCTGATCCATCTGGGTGTACCTGCGCGGCATGAACGCAGCCCCCGAAGAAGAGGGGTCAGTACGAGTAATGTACTGAGTATGCAAGACATGAACAGTAATAACATAGCAAGAGTTGTAGAACATATCACGTGTAAAACGGTAACCTGTGCAGAGCAATAACTATATGGGAACATAGACAGTATCATAGGATAAAGGAGTAACCTGTACATGTGAGTGCCACTCAGGGCGGAGGCCATGCATGCCTAGCTTTTTCTTTTTCTGAACACGGTGTTTTTATTTTTTTTGTACATAGAAAACAGATACTTTTCGGAAAACGGTGCTTTTTAATCACGATTCGTACGCCGAATTCATCGGCTCTCCCACCCCCTCCCCAACGAGTGTCCCAAGTATATCATATTATATATATATATATCACGAACGGTACGCCGCGTACGCTCTCCCATAAATCCCGCGTCCGGCATCCCGCGTCCGGGATGATAAGCCAGCTGAATCAGGTGGACACAGTTGCCCTCCCCATTCCCCACATATACAATGCACACATTTACATTCATCAATATCAGGTATTATATACATTATCATAATAACAGCATGCATGGGAGCCCAAGGAAGGTCATGTGTCTATCGGAGTGACGTAAGGTCGGTGACCTCCGATTTCATTATGGATTAACCGGGATCGCTTTGTCTCACCTTGAAGGAACGAGTATTTTAAGGCGGGACTATCAATGAAAAGCAACACCATGAACAACGTAGAATAGGGTCACAAGACAGTATTTCGTGTACTTTGGAATCTTAGGAAAACAGTCATCATACTTTTTCTCATCTCAAGCTTCATCATTATCATCATAGAACCATAATCGTTGTCTTAGTCTTTAAGGCTTTCAACATTGTAAAACTCGGTTTTTGGGGAAAAATGAAAACTTTGGAAAACGTTTGTAAACTTCCGGGAAGGAAAATCATGCCTTGGGGTCAATGGTTTAGTTAGAACAGCTATCGTTTGGTAGTCGGGATAATAACCAAGAACTTCCATTGATTATAATACGGAAAGAAGCCTTAATGGGACAATAGGAGGGAATTCGGGAATAGCGGGCCTACCTCGGATCAAATGAGGCGGCGTACACAATTTACGTATAATGCATTTTATAACATTACTTATGAGAGTTTGGGATAGTCGGGTGGTGTTCATGCAAGTTCTAGATGTTTAGGAAGCTTTTTCAGCATTTCACACAATTTCTAGTTCAATTCTACTGAATGAATAGTAACTGATTTCAATCTTAGTTTTCTAGGAAAGGAATTATCCCCGAGGCCCGTGTTCAAGCCTACTACGTCTAAGACATGCCAAAGAAGGAAAGTAAGGTCTTACATACCTCTTTCCGCTCCTTCTGCTACTCCAAATCCAAGCTCCAAGTTCGCCAGAATCCACAATTTGGTCATGTTTACCAAACCTTGATTAGAAGCCTTTTGAGTTGGATTCTTAAATGAACAGCTGCGAAATTTCGGCAGCATTTCCCCTGTAAATATACCATGCCACCAAGTTTAACTTGGCCGATTTCAATCAACAACAATCCCGGGAATACAACCCGGCCAAACTATCCATAATACCAACAATTATTCAATTCTATTCAATTCAATTCACATGATTTTCAAACAATTCAATCAACATAGCAATCCATCCAACACCTCCCAACTCAAGGAATACAACGACATATATCTTTCTTTCAACTTCATAAACTATATCAACAATCTCATATGCTAGCAACATCACTTCATAAATTCAAGAAAACATATTGAAATCACACGGAACTCCAAATCAGCCCACATGGTTCTACATCTTCAACATAGGTTATTAAACTCTTATTCTCACCATACAATTTCTCAACAACCATAGCCAAGGACACTAAATAAATTTGATTCATTTTTTCCTTCAACAAACAGCCACCATTCGGCCAACAATGACAACTTCAACATTTCATGAGTTTCATTCATTTTCTACACATCACAACAACACACAAACATGCACAACAACCAAATTACACTAAATAGAATTTGTTCATCATGCCTACTCCAACAACACAACTCACGGCCACAACTTGCACATACAACCCTTTATGATTTTCATCCAATCCCATGTACTACAACATGCACATATCATCTATAACACATGTAAAATACGATGGAACCTTACCTACTTCTCCTCCCTTCATCTTCTCGGCTAGCTTTCTCTTTGCAAGATAGAATGGTTTTCTCGTTCCAACAACTACTCCACGTCGTAGAGGACCTTCTAATTAGTATGAAAGCATGAAGGAAAAATAATTTTTGATCATCTCCATGGGGCTGGTTCGGCCAGCCCCTTCCTTCATGGCCGGTTTTTCTCCTTCTTTTCTTTTCTTTTCTTTCTCTTGATTTTTCTAGAATTGAAAGTGGTGGTTCATGACTTATTTTTGCACCACTTATATATATATATATATGTGCATAAAGGGGGCACATGGCCTTGCACATGGCCGGCCACCCCTTCTCTTTTCTTTCCAAATTTTTCTAGATTTTTCTTTTTCTTTCCCTCCAAGCTTCTTGAATTTTCTTAAATAATGGAAGATAAATTCCATACTTAGTCACCTTTTAATCACATGCACTTTGCATCCATGTGGGCCATAGCCCACCTTGAATCTTTTTTTTTTTTTTCCACAAGTCATGCATAATAATTTCAAATTCCCAAATTTGCCCTTAATAATCCATGCCACTAATGTTATAAGCGACTTGCGCATCCAAACGAAACCGGAAAATATAACTTCGTCCTTAACTTCTCGCCATTATCTCGGACTATCCAAATGTGCAAAAATGCGAGGTGTAACATTAGCGAAGGACACAAAGTATCCGATTTTTCAATAAGTAAGAAATAACATTTGATGACCCTAATTGAGATTTCAGAGACATTCGAGGTAAGAGAAGAAAGTTTGCCAAGAGAAGGCAAGGCATACGTTATGTATCAGAAAGGATTTACGAGTAATAAGTTAATGATGACTTAATGATGTTTTGGAGAAGAGTCATAACTTCCCTTAGATTGTTAACGAGGTGCTTAACAAGTGTCAAGAAGGTCCCATAAGGATTAGAGATCGAACGAAATGACGGAAACCATTTCAGGGAAATGGAGTTATACGACCACTTATACGGCCCGTATAACTTTATACGGTCCGTATAAGGGGTCCATGTAACCCCCAGCAGGAAGACAATTTCCATGATGGTGAAACATGGCCAGTTATACGGATCGTACAATGTTCTACGGACCGTATAAGTGTCCGTATAGTATCCGACGGGCTGATTTTTAGTTTTTGTATAAATAGATGCCTTGGGTTCTTTTACTTCATTTTTCATCTTCTACAAGTATTGAGAGCTCAAAACCCTTCTCCAAGCACATTCCACTCAATCCAAGGGAAAACAAAGATCAAAAGACTAGAATCAAAGTGTTCATGTGTTAGCAAGCTTCCTAGGGTTAGAGGACTACAAGAAATACTTGGGCATTGTAGCTAGGGTTTTGCACAAAGTTGATAGCTGATCCAAAGATTGTTTCTATGGGATGAAGAGGTTAGTTTCCATGCTTATTTCATGTTGTTGAGAATGTTTGGTTATAGCAAAACTTGGGTGGAAGAAGAAAGTAGAAAATGAAGTCTAAATGTGGTTTCATGATGTTTATAAGTAGTAATCTATACTGAGTCATCGTTCTTAGTATGATATGGATATAATCATATTATGGAAGGTAATAACGGTGATGAAGAAGTGTTATATGAAAATGTGCTAAAATGGGTATGGAGTTGTTGGCATAAGTTGAACATAATGATGAGTGTTGGAGGCCTAATGTAATATGATTATGTATTATGATACTATGAGTGTATTGTAGATGTTAGTATGGTTGTTGGGAGTTGTTTGGTTATATGGTGGGGGTTGACGAAGTAGGGGAGTTGCTGCCCAATTTTCATTAGACTATGATTTATGCTAGTTCGGATTTAAGAGTAATATTAAGGCTTAACCATGGTACGAATCCTTCTAAATGTAGATTATTCAAGCTTCAACGGTTAACGTTAGATAGTTGAGAAGACAACGAGGTATGTAAGGCTAACCCTTCTTTGAATAAGGCATGATTCTTTGGCTATATACCTATCCTTTTATGAGCCTCTGATGTCCTCCAAATGTTTCTATTTTTATAAACTACTAAAGCTCATGATTCTCGTTATGTTACGATTCTACTAAACTCCTTATATGATGAGTAACCCTCTAAGGATAGATGTAATGAAATGACAATAGCAATGATGCCAAGATGCATATGGGCACTTATGTATATGTGTCTATGTATGACTATTATGTAACACCGAGCTTATATGGCCGGGTATGACATGTATTGCGCGCGCACCACTGCAGTTGGGTACGGATAACCCTGAGCCTTGGTAGGGCCAGGTATGTATGACCATCGAGCCTTGCCATGGCCGGGCATGTGAAACACCGATCCTTCATGGTCGGGTATGCTATAAATATAAATATGTATATGGATATGGATATAAATATGTGTATGAATATGAAAATAAATACGGATACGAATACGGATACGGATATGGATGTATGTACACAATCACGCATTAGAAATGGAAGGTCCCTATGAAAAGCAAGTAAGTGTTTATGACAATGGTTCTACTACCCCTAACTTATGCTATTTCTCATGTTGTCTCTTATGCTTCTATGATGATGTTGATTATGCTTTACATACTCAGTACATTCTTTGTGCGACATCCTTTTTTTTGTGGACTGCGTCATGCACGAGGTGGCCGGGGAGACAGGACTTGATCCATAGCTTTATTACTCAGGGACTACGTAGCGGAGCTCCATTTCATTCGGGGCTACAACTTTTGGTATATATTTTTTTTGTGTACATACTTATGGGTATGACGGGGTCCTGTCCTGCCTATACGATATGACATACTCTCTTTAGAGGCTCGTAGACATGTGTATATAGTTAGATGTATTTAGCCTTGTCGGCTTATATTTTGTATATTGTTTTATCGGCCTCGTCGGCTTATGTATATGGCTATGGGTATAGTTATTGGTGGTGATATAAATGTATTGTTGTTCAATAGGAATAGTATGAATGATGGATAGAAAGTATGATTTAGCTATGTGGCTCACCTAGATGTAAATGCGTATGCACGTTAAGAGGTGCCCGGGTGGGTTAGCACCGGGTACCCTCACCCGGGAACCCGTCATGGTCCTCCGGTTGGGTCGTGACAAAAGTGGTATCTGAGCGATTCTGTCCTAGGGTGTGTCTACGAGTCGTGTCTAATAGAGTCTTGTTTATGGGTGTATTGCGCGCCATACTTATAAACGAGAGGCTGCGGGCATTTTAGGAATGAATGACCTTCTTTCTTCATAAGATCGTGCGATAGAGCTATGATATAAGAACTTCCGTTTCCTTAATCGTGCGTTATGTATTTCAGAGATGCCTGTAAAGAGAAAGGCTATGATAGCCCAAAAGGACAAGACAGTGGCAGGAAAGCGGGCCGAAAGAGCCCCGCCGACGGTTGTAGAGGAAAATGAGTCCCAGAATGCGGCTCAATCTCAGTCCTCTCATTCAGTTCCTATTTCTGAGGAGCATGAGGGAGCCTCGGCCGTTAGCCCAAGACTCCAACCCCTCGCCGGATGCTTCCAGGGCTAAGATGTAAAGAGGCCATTCATTTGCTTACTCAATTGGTTGCCGCCGGACTCGCGGCCGAGCTACGGGGCAAGGTGATAGGTCGTTAGTGCAGGGCTCGTGATTTTATTAGCTTGAACCCTCCGGAATTCTTGGATCAAAGGCGAATGAGGACCTCGGAATTTTATTGATGGAATGTTGAGGACACTACGGTTCGACATGCATGCGTCGGACAGAAATCGGTGGAGTTAGCATCTTATAGATTGAGGGATGTTGCGGTTCATTGGTACACGGTTTGGATGGCTTCACGGGAGCCAAGCGCCTCCCCCGGTATAGCGAGGAATTTGTAGATGCCTTCCTTCGACATTTTTGCCTCCGCAGGTTCGGCGAGCTAGAGCCGATAAGTTCTTGAATTTGAGGCAAGGAAGCATGAGTGCTAGAGTATAGCCTCCGCTTCAATTCCTTGGCTAGGTATGCTTCGGCCATGGTAGCGGATATGGGTGACCGAGTGCACCGATTTGTAAGAGGCCTAGGGCCACATTTGATGGATAGGTGCTTGATTGCGTCCCTTCAGGACAATATGGATATTTCATGCATTCAAGCCCATGCTCAAAATTTAGAGGAAAGCCAACAACAACAAAGAAGTGAGCGTGAGCATGATAGATGGTATAACAAGAGAGCTAGATCTTCGGGTTTGATGAGTAAGTTTAGAGGCGGGCACAGACAACAGTTTTCTAGGCATTCAGGCCATTCTATAACTAGTGCGCCTCTACGGTTTATAGGCCAGAGATTTGATAGATCTACTCATTCCGGGCCGAGTCAGAGTTTTTTGGGATCTCAATTCACGGGTGATTCGGGTCAGGTGAGGCCACTTTGTGCCATGATTTCCCATGGAGGCTACATTTGAGGGCTAGTCTTGGAATTAGATTCGAGTTTGCTATTCATGTGGTCGGGCGAGGCCATATTATGCGTGATTGCCCCTCGGTTGGTAGTAGAGGTAGGACCCGGCCTTCGGGGTCGGTAGCGGAATCTTCATCTATGCCCTATGGGGCCGGAGTTCACATGTGCCAGTTGGCCATGGTAGAGGCGAAGGGAGAGTCCCCGGTTCCGGCGGTCCTTAGCACGTATTTATGCTTTAGCTGGATGCCAAGATCTTGAGTCTTCTCTGTTGTTGTCACGGGTATATTATCGGTATTTTCTCATGATGCACATGCTTTGATAGTCCGGGCTCCACATTGTCATATGTTACTCCATATGTTTTACTGAAAATTCGGTTTAGAGTCAAGCCGGAGTCGATCAAACCTTTTGAGGTGTCTACACCGTTGGTGAATCGGTAATAGCTAGCGGTATATAGAAGTTGTGTAGTTGTGATTTGTGACCATCGTACTGTGGTTGACTTACATGAGTTAAAAATGGTGGATTTTGATGTTATTATGGGTATGGATTGGTTGGCTTCTTGCTATGCCAACGTTGATTGTAGAATGAAAATGGTTCGTTTTCAATTCCCGGGAGAACCAGTTTTACAATGGAAAGGGAATACTGCGTCACCAAAAGGTAGGTGTTATATCCCGTATTTCATGCACTCGGATAATTCGAGAAAGTCGTGGCAAGCTAAGGATAAGATCATTTTCAAGAATTATTTTAATGTACGAGTTGGTAGGAATATTACTTATGAACATTAGTAGAATGAAAACATTGGGAAAGGCCATGGGTAGAGAAATTTGCAAAATGACGATGGAAATAATGTGGAAGGCTAGGGGCAAAATGGTAAAATTGAGAAAAGTCGAGGGGCAAAACGGGAATTTCACAAAGAGTTCTTGAAGGGTCCAAGAAGGCCATATTGGCCATGTGACAAAAGAAGAAGAAAGGGAAGCTAAGCCAATAAATAAATAAGTCATCTTTTCCTAGGAAAATTAAGGAAAATTCTAGAGAGGCATGTGCCTCTCACATGATTAATGGGGAATTTTATATATATAGGGAGTGAAGGGAAAATCTAGAGAAATCATCATTTAAGAAGCATGAAAAAAAAAAAAAGAGATGGAGAGAAAACAAACACGGTCTATTCGG
>NW_026719926.1:0-10706 GCF_029784015.1 Lycium ferocissimum
CCCCCAGTAGGCACGATGTAATACATTATCATCCATCGCCCCCTAGGGCGGGCCGTAGGACATTATAATATAATTATCATCCATAAGCCACCCACCGTAGTAGTGCTGCCCGGCTATGTAGGCATGGTATGAGAAGATACATACATATATATAAAGCATGCATAAGATCCCAATTAAAAACTACAACTCTATCGGAGTGACATAAGGTTAGTAACCTCCGATTTACGTTATGGGTCAATCATCGTCGCTATATCTCACCTTGAAGGAATAATTATCATAAGGTGAGATCAACGACAATGAATAAAATTGGTAATCATGTGACAAGCTCCATAGTACCATGAAAACATTAAGAAGTTTAAGCTTTGGTATTTCTAGAAGGGAAATAATCATCATAATCATCATCACTATCTTGTCTCACTTTGAAGGAACAATAACACAAGATGAGGCCAATTATAATGAACATAATCAAGAATCATATAATAAGCTCAATCATATCATGAGAACATCTAGAACTTTAGGCTTTGGTGTCACTAAACATGGACTCATCATAAGAATCTTGAGAATGATGGACTTCTAGCATTTTTAGGAGTAAGGGTGATATGGATAGCATGTATGGGAACGTAACATAGGAATCATGCCTTTTGAAAGAAAGGGTTATCCTTACAACCTTTACGTCTCCTTAATTAATTACTTAACGTTCTCCTCCCAAGTCCGCAAAATCTACATTCAAAGGATTCATAACCAAGTTAAGTCTTGAAAACACCCTTAAGTTCAACTAGCGTACTTAACGAGCTAACAAAATTTGGGCAGCACTTCCCCTCTTTTATCAACTTCCATCATATCATAAAATAGCTCCCCAAACAACAATAACAACATCCATAATATCATAATCAAAGAATTATATTCAATTCAATCTCAAATTTATCCAAAATCCCTTTTTCAAGTTCACATCATAAGTAAATGCTTCTTCATGACATCTGTAAACTTCTCTACTTTAGATTTCTTCCTCAATTTGAGTTACTAAACCTTTATATCAACTCAATCATATGAATAGGATGAATAACACACCTTATAATATAATAAATTATCTTTACTCAACTCTTTCTTCAAGACCAATTTCACCACAACCTTGAAAGGAAGCAAGAATCATCACCTTCCATGGATTTACCTTGAGATTTCGATGTTGATTCTCTCTTTAGATGATATGGAAAGGTGTGGAGTGTTTGGGAACCTTCAAGAACTCTTAGTAAGCCTCTAGAAAAGGGAGGAAATAAGTGTGGAAAGTTGGAAATGAAGTTGGGGTCGTTTTGGGATTTAAAAAGGTGGCAAAATCACCCCTCGACCCACTTTTGCGATGAGTATGCGGCCTAGCACACTGAGTGTGCGGCAGCACACTCCATCCTTAGCTTAGGGATGATTTTGGGCAGTTATTCCAGCCAATTTGGCAAGTTGACGACCAGTATGAGGCTCAGCACACTGAGTGGCGACCGCACACTGCCCATTTTCCCCGATTTCGCGAAAATGCGTTCTTTTCGATTCGGTTGACCTCCAATCCTTATGGAACCTTCTTGGCACTTGTGTAGAATTTAATTAAACATCTAAGGGGCCCTATATATCTCCATGAAAGTGATTCTAAGAAATGTATAACTCAATGATACGAAATCTTCCCAAAACATGACTCAAACTCCAATTTCTCCAACGAACTTACTTCCATTGCTTCATATCACTCTGGAACCTTAAGGTATTTGCTTAAAATTATCAAATACCCTTGTTAACCTTGTAAGGGCTTCACTTCCACTTTAGGCTTACATTAATATATTCATAATGCGAATAACACGAAATTTCCAAGGTGTAATAGTAGCGCGGGACGGACCGTCGTAGTGTGTTTTGTGAGTTTGTGGAGAGTCGCCACACCGGACGACCATCGGCGGTGGCAGACTCGTGATAGCCGTCAAGCAAGTTTTTTTGGTGTCTGCCATAGCGGTTCTTGTAGCGCCATAGCGGGTGCGCTGCAGCGGGTTACGGGAAGATTTATGTCTTATTCTCTAAGTTAAAAACCCTTAAACCCTTGTCATTTCATTTCATCCTTTTCTAAGTATACTTGGGCAATTTTGAGAGCTTTGGGACTGAATCTTCATAGAGGTAAGATCCTTGGTCCTAGAATTCATTACTTACCTTGCTTAATCATTAATTCATGCTAGAAATCACTAGAATCAAAGAGGGAAAGATGGGTTTTATGATAAATTCTTAAAATGGGTTTTAGATATCCCAAATAGACATTTGTTGATGAATTTTGCTAGGATAATCCTAGGATCTGATATATTCATTGTTGTTAAGCTTATAACTTCCATTGTTAGAGGTTAATCTGTGGACTGAAAAGTTAGGGTTCATGCCGAAATTTGGGGGGTCTTTAAATCCGAATATAGCTTAATCTTGAGGTAATCTAGCAATTGATTAGTGGGTTTTGATCATCTAGACTTGAATTGCATATTCCACCTTTGAATTTCCCACTTTACCCTTATGGGCCTGTTACCCCAATTTCCATAGGTTGGATTTGACCTAAATTAGAAGCTTAGCGATATGGGTATTGTTCTTCTTGGTTTCTAAACTATAATACGTTTATGCTTAGACTTTAAGTACTCAGAGACACAAAGAAAGGGCAAGGCGAGGGTGTGACGGTTCGTGGCTCCTGTTCGGCATTCCGGGTAGGTTACGACTTACTTTTTGGTTAGACTTTGGTTAGTAAAGCATATGTAGAGTTAGTGATTATTGGAGAAAGCATGTGCACATTCGGGTACGAATTTTGGGTTGGAATACTTAGGTTGGTATTTTTGTTGACTATGGCTTGTCGCCTTATTGTGTACTATGGCTAGTTGCCTTATTATGAGTTGTTGGTTTGTCGTCACATGATTGATTAGTGAGTTGATTCTTAGTGATTTCTTATGATTTTGAGAGCATAATTATCATTGTTGAGGATGTTGGAAAAGAAAATAAAGTTAAGATATTGATATTGTAATTGAGATATGTGTCCATGTGTGGCACGATTGATTGATAAGTTATCATTATTCATTAATATTATTCATTGTACTCATTCTCATCTTCCATGATACTCTGCTATGAGCTGGGCTTGGTATTGTTGTGTGATTGTAATTATTGGGCATTGTTTTGTAAAGAGAAAGTAAGTGATTTATTTGTGATATTGTGATACGTGTCCATGTGTGGCACAATTGATATTGACATATTCTCGTGATATGTGTCCATGTGTGGCACCCTTGATACTGTTAGATTCTCATTAGCATTGATATCATTCATGTATCTATACTCATGCATTTATCGTGATATTGACATATTCATATATATATATATATATATATATATATATATATGGATCGCGCGCGACAATATATTAAACCTATTTTGGACCGGGTTGCACGTTCCCTATATATATATATATATATATATATATATATATATATATATATATATATATATATATATATATATATATATATATATATATTATATATATATATATATATATATTGAATGTTTGTCTGTGCACATGGACTTTTCGGGTCACCATGGGCCATGACTGTCGGAGCGTAGACATCGTCAGCCCGAAGTGTGTGTATCATTGCATTGCATTGTATTGCATTGGTTATATTTCATTCACTCATACACTTGATTTCTGTTTTAGTTATTTATTGTATTGCATGGTACTCGTGAACGTTGACTTCCTGGTTGGTTACTGCTTGAGATCACCATGTGCTTGATTAATACATACTTGGGAATTGATAGGTTCAAGGAATAGAGACTTTCTCCTAGGTTGAGACTTACAATCTAATAATGTTGGCGGTACTATTGATGTGGTTATTCTGAGAAATCATGGAAAACTTGGCAAGACTTGTGTTTAGGTGCTTCACCGTAGGCCATGATTCAGTTATTGATCCTTATGTACTTGAGACGATTATTCTTGGACTGTGTGGCATTTATGTCCGATTGTGAGCATGTCTATTCTTCATTCTCTTTATTTTTGTTAACTAAATGTTTTCGGCCTGTGATGCCTACTCAGTACGTGTTGTTGTACTGATGCTACAATGCTACACTCCTTTTCAGTGTGTAGATTTGAGACAAGTTCCATTCTACTCCTCGTTATTGACTTCCGAGCCCTGGCTGATGAGTATCCAGGGTGAGCACATGGATGGATTCACAGCTCGAATGATTCCTCTTATCATTACTGCCTTTATCTCTTTCCATTCAGACATATAGTTATAGATATTAGAGACTTGTATTTCCTAGACATTATGTAGTGGCTCTTGTACTATTCAGACTAGATTTTGGGATTCGATGTATCTTCCGCATTTATTATATTTATCTATTCATGTTAGACTTATTATGTAATTCTGGGTGATTAGATTTATTTTGTTTATTGTTTGGTTGTGAATAAGGGACGGGTTCGCCTACCGAGGTGGGGACTGGTAGCACGTTCCCCTAGTTGGGGCGTGCCACTTATTTCATACAGGGTTAAAGAGAGTAGATGACTGTGACTGGGACTAAATTAATTTAGTGACTGATCAACCCTCTTCTTCTACTTCTTCTTTGTATCAGTGTGCTAAATGCTACTATTTAACCATAAATCATCTTGGTTACTTTTAACAAAGAAATAAAACAGTTTACTTAAAGAGATACTAATAGGTTACTATTTAAACGAGCATATAGAGTAGGAACTTAAACCCTAATCACTGAAAACAAAAGGAACTTAACTATTCATGATGCACATGAACAAACAACAACCATAATCGAATAAACAAGGTGCCAAAGCAAAAATAGCGGTAGAACCAACCTAAAATGAACGAGGAGAGGAATAGGAGGATCCCTATTAACTGTTTGGAAAAATATTTAACCAAATATGTATTCAAAAGATAATATGAACTCAACAAGTACCTTTAAGAGAAGACAACCACTTGTTTGAAATATTTGATCAAAACAAAGCAGCTTTAAGCTTGAAACAGATTTAAGGGGAAGGCACTCTTTGTAACAGAGAGAGCTAAAGTTTGGTCACAAACTTGTTTTAAAAAAAAGTTGACTGTTCTTTAAAGGATAGATTGATTGGGACAAAAATGGCTAACAACTAATAGCTTAATTACATTAACACCTAAAACGCAGAACTAAACCCACAACATAACAAAGAGGGAAACCAATTGGATTAAACAAACTCCTACTAAAATGGAAACATGAGCCTATAACTGCAAGAATCTTGATTTAAACAAGTTTAACCACTGGTTCAAGCTTTAAAGAGAAATCACACTCAAGGGAGAGGGGAAGGGATAAACAAAGAAGGTTAAACATGACCAAAGAACTGAGGTTACATACTAACCTAGTCTCAATTTTTAGAAAAGACGAAAATTTTAGAATGTAATGAACAACTGGATATATGATTTCAACCTATACAACATCCCCTGAATCTAACTAGAGCAAGGTACTAAAAACACATAATTGAATTTCTTAAAGAAAGTGGGTTCATGCTTCATACAAGGATTTCAATAAAAGGAAGGAACATAAATGAAAAAAGACAGGATTGACTAATTTGGAAAAAACTATATCACAACAGGATCATTTTAAGCTAAAGAAACTTATTAAAATGTTCCATAACATGTTAACTTGATCCCAATCATAGTGAGATTAAATAACCGACTCAACAATACTTAAGATAAACTAAGACATTATTAATCCACACGCTGAACATTTTATACACAAAAATAGGAACTGGGAATGATTACTTACATAGCTATGGTTACACATTGCATACTTTTAACTCAAAGCAATTAATTCATAACTATGTTCTCATATCAACACTAACAAAAAACTTATCAAAACTAGAACTAAATCATACTAACAACTATACCAAATCAGTATGCAACATTAAACACATATCTTAATCCTCATCCTTAAGCTAAAACATAATTAATATTGCAAAATCATAAACTAATCTAACTCAACCTGAAATAGATAAAGAACAATCCTCATCCTTAAGCTAAAACATAATTAATATTGCATAATCATAAACTAATCTAACTCAACCTGAAATAGATAAAGAACAAGCATACTCAACATATCCTAATACATAACTATGGAAGAAATTAAAAGAAAGGGAGTTAAAAATTATCTTTTTTGGAGTAGTGACGGGGGTGACAAGAGTCGAGGATCACCTTCAAACTTTCACTGACTCGAAGGAATTAAAAGAAAATATTAAACTTATCCGATAATTCAAAGAACTTGACTCGCAAGATAAGAATCTTGTTTGAGTCATGTAATTCAAAATTTCAGAGTTTTTGGTGTGAAAATCGCCTCTTGAAATGAGAGAATGGGGTTCGATTTATAGAGCCCCAATATTAGGGTTTGAGCAAGTTTGAGTGGTGTGGGACTCAATTCAAATAAAAAATGGTTGAATTTGGTTTTGAAATCCGAATTTCCTTTATGAAAGTTTCAGATTCGCATTTGTAATGACCCAACCCGCCATGACTGGCACCCATACTAACTCCTAGTGGGTGAACCAACACACAAGTCATCTATTCATTCAAGATTGATTTTATATTAACCAGGTTAGTCAGTTATTACTCATTCAAGCATCAAATAAACAAAATAATCATGCCATAAAATACTGAAATAAGTGCGGAAGCTCTAACTATTACAAAATCCCCAAAATCTGAAAGTCATCGTACCAGGACTCTAATCTAAAACACGTCTAAGGAATGAAATCTGTCTAATAATTAGCCATAATGTCCAGAATAGGAAAAGACATCATAAGAGGAAGATCTTCGGGCGGCCTGGCATGAGTAGAAGCTCACCCTAAATCTGTCACTATGTACCGGTAGATATCATAGGCCGACTAAGATTAGTATCATGCATATCTCATAGAATCAACAAGCCAGCCAACAGACACGAAATCAATAAACCACAACAAGTCAACCAAGGATAATCACAAAATCAAGTCACCAAGATATCAAGAATCATAATCAACGGAAACCAAAAACGGGAATAAGTTTACCCCCAATAACCACACTCACTGTACATACATGCTAACTGATGTCATTGCTCAGTAGTCATGACCTGCAGGGGACCTATGGTGTCCATGTACCACTCGTTCTGGATTCACTCCTCGGACCCGAGCAAAAACCTCCGCTCCGGAACGAACCTCGGACGCTGGCTATATCAATGTACCTCTCGTTTCCGAAATGAACCTCGAACCACGAGCCCATAATCTAGGTCACATTTGTGCCTTTCCATCTCTCTGTATATAATAGTATTTCTTACCTTCTCATTATCAATTCTCAATTCATTATTTCATATCACAATTATACCGAGAAGGTCATATTAACTTCTCATCACCATAATATCAACTGTAGATTCAATACGGATAAAACGGGTACGAACCACTGCACGTTATTCCTCCAATCAATCACATATAGGAGTTCTAACACACGATATCATGCATGAAGACTAAACATGCTTTCTCCTCTAGAATTTACAATACATACAATCAACTAATCAAAGTCTAACTCAAGTAGATCGTAACCTACCTCAAACGTAGAGCTGGAACAACGCAAGTCACTTCGCTACGGCTTTTCCCTTCCTTAAAGCCTCAGAACGCTCAAAGTCTAGAAATAGAAGGCTCAATGAGTCACAATTACTCAAATCACAAGTACCAATTCAAGAATACCCTTCCCTTTACCCTATTCCAATGGGTGGATGATTTTCTAGGTGTAAAGCAACCTAACAAAGGCCTTAGTAATCACTAATCATCCAATTATAACAATGTTACATCAACATTCCAACTACAAGCAATTTTCATGGTCAAGATACCATTTTCATAGAACCCTAGGTCTCAATTCACTTTGTGTATGGTTCTACAGATTCAATTCATGATTAAGAGAAGTTAACGATGATAAATAAGTGATAATAACCATAACCCATCAAGTTTAAAAGGTTTATTAATTTATAGGGCTTCTATTACAATTCCACCATTGAAAACCCACAAAACTGATGATAATCATGAAGATGATACAAAATGGTTAGATGAAATAAATGAAACTTACCTCTCAAGAGTTTTCTTGCCCTAGCTTGAAATTTCACCATAGGTGCCTGTGGGGAACTGTGTTGGCGTACTAAATCTTTAAAACTCGGGTTACTGCTTTCCGTCACCTGTTGTGGCAGTCAAACCACCAATACGGCGGTCACACCACCACTGCAGCAGTCTCACTATAGCGGTCAAGGGACCGCTATAGCGGACCATCGAAAACCCAACCATCGCTATGGCGGCCCATGTTCCGCTATAGCGATACTGCCATAACGGCACATGGCCCACCACAGCGGACACCATAACCATGGCTGACCGGCGCGGCAGTAATCCCACCGCTACAGCGGTACCGCCGCAGCGGTACCTCCCGCGACGGGACAACGCTGTCGCGGCAGTGCCATTTAAGTATTGAGCTCGACTTTTGCCCAGTTTTTCCCTCTATCTCCCAACATTTCATCTGAGGCCTCACAAACACAAACTAAACATGAACATATACATAAAAACATCATACGAATCCACCCATGGCCTCTGAATTCCTAACGGAGTTCTAATTTTCTACGTTAGCCCCCGACAGACTTAATACAATAAAACAACAACCACAAACAAGTCAAGTTTTTAGTTCTTAGACTTATCAAATTGAGTTTCTATTAGCTCGTACTACCCTTGGGAAGGTTCTATTTAGTGGGGTGACCCTACATTTTTCATAACGATCGGAAGGGTCGTTACAGCATTAGAAAAGAAGAAAATCAAAATAAAATTGAAAAAAGACACCAAAGTCAAAGGTTACCATTTGTTCTGTAAAGAAGAAAATAAAACATTATTAATTCATTACCTGAAAAGGTGAGGCTGTCACCACCCGACTAGGGGGCTATGACGGGTACCCGAAGCTGACTACCATGCACCGCATATCATTCTAGTCTTCATACTCATCTCAAACATACTAATTTCTTAAAGTAAACTTAATATGTAATGATCACCAACATCACCCAAATTATACATATAAATATACATAGGCCCACAAGGTTACAAAAATGATATGCAGAATGTATACACTAATAAGATCACATAACACCTACTACCCACACATATGTATCTACGAGCCTCTACCAAAATACTGAGATCATAAGGACGGGACAGGACCCCGCCATGCCCCAAATGTGCACACAAAAGATTATACCAATGAGCGCCAACTCCAGAGTAGTGAAGTGTCACACCCTAACCCGATAGAGCATGATGGGCACCCTACCCTTACGTAGGGCCGAGCGGACCCGCTGATTCTCGTGAAACTCATAATCATACTGGGCCCTTAAATCATGACATGAGCGCAAAATGAAAACCTTTCAAAGAACAACATGCCTTTCGTCTTTTTCAAATCAAATAAAATCTATGATCATATGAAATCTGTAATGTAATGCATAATGATACATCGGCTTATAGAGCCGCTTACAAAACTGACATATCATACACGTGACTCTGTCTGCAAAGTCTCTAACATAAACAAGCTGTCACAACATAAATACTCTGACTCGGCAGCACTCCGGAGGAAATGGAGCTCGCCAATCCAGCTGGAACATCTTCTACTCATCTGTGTACACCTGCGTGGCATGAAACGCAGCCCCCGAAGAAAGGGGGTCAGTACGGAATATGTACTGAGTATGTAAAGCATGAAAATAAGGAATACGTAAAAATCATAATGCTTGACTCTGAAACATAAATAAATACTCATCATGTACATATGCATGTATAACATGTCCCAGCCCCCTAGTGAAGGACTCGGTAAGTAAAATCATATCATTATCATGTCATCATCTAATCATATATATATATATATATATATATATATATATATATATATATATATATATATACCGTACCCGGCCCTCTAGTGAGGGACTCGGTGAGTAAAAATCATATCATCATCATGTCATCATGTCATCATATCATATCATCATATATATAGACCGTACCTGGCCCTCTAGTGAGGGACTCGGTGAATGAGATCATCATATGTCATCCTGGCCGCCATCCCCATATCATCACATCATCATACATATATATACCGTACCCGGCCCTCTAGTGAGGGACTCGGTGAATAATGCAGTGAACTGTGCACGAATACATACCCGGCCCGGGACTCGGTGAAAGACATATTGAGGCTTGAACGAGCGAGTGGTGAGAAACCATATGCACACACATCATCATTCTGGACTCAATGGATAAGTAAGTATCGGCGCTCGAGAGTTAAAACGGAAATCATATTAAGTTCTTTCAAAAAAAACAAGTCGTTAGGACTATACAAAGAAAAATCTCGGGGACCACGGATATGCATCAAACCAATCCGGGCCCTCCCATGAAAGTTAAAGTCATTATACGTTATAGAATCATTTACGAGCAAATCAAAGCAATCCGGTTGTCTATGAAAGTTACGAACATTTTAACATAAAAATCCTTTTTTGGAGCAAAACTCTTTATACCACATTTGAATTCAATCATACAAAGACATAAAGACCATAGTTCTACCACATTAAGAATGCTAACACTAAAAGGTGGATAAGAATCGTTAACGTGCTCGGATCATAAGAGTAGAGTTACCCCCGAGTAGATCGTATCATAGCTTACTTACACTAAG
>NW_026719927.1:0-10935 GCF_029784015.1 Lycium ferocissimum
CGTCGTTTTGTTATATGTGATATTGCCGCATTTTGTACGTTCGCAAGTTTGTGTTTGATTTGAAATTATGTATTTGTGATTTGGCCGGGGCCCGATGTGAGCACGAGTATTACGTTAGTCCGAGGGTTCGCTCGGCCCTCGGGTGAGGTCGGGTGCCCATCACACCCTATCGGAAATTGGGGTGTGACAAAGTGGTATCGAGCCGGTCCGTCCTAGGGGTTGTCCGCAAAGTCGTGTCCGGTAGAGTCCGTTTATGGTGTGAAGCGCGCCACATTTATAAAGCAGTGAGGCTACGGGCATCTAGGATGGTTACTCTTCTTTGGCATCTTAGATCGTCTTTGTAGAGCAAGTTATAGGAAATTCTCGACCTTGGCCTTTGATTTCGGCAAGAGACCGGGCGTTGACGGCGGAAGCGACTAGCGGTATGGAAGGTTACAAAGCACGCAGGTAAGTAAAGATACGGAAGATATATGTTAAGTAAGGTGTCGGCATGCGATTGGAAGGCAAAGTTGGAAGCTGAAAGGGAAGGTAAGCAAGAAAAATGTGATATGGAGTGGCGCGAACCCGCAGAAGGCCAAGGGCCACGCTCGGCCGTGAATGCGCCACCACGAAGAACGAACGACCGAGCAAATTTCGGGCTCGGCTGGGGTGGACGAAGATTATATGATCCGAGCATAAGAATATATATATATATATATATATATATATATATATATATATATATATATAACACTTGGAGCCCGTATGGTGTAAATTAGTTCATATGTTACTTGATGAAAAGCCCTCGTAACCATAAGCTAAGGTGGGGCGTACATGTCGGGTTTTATAAAGGACATATGAAAAATTATAAGAGTAGTACGTGGGAAGTTGAGCAAGTATTAAGAAGGACCCTTAAGCCAAATGTGAGCATAAGCCCTCCAAAAGGATGATTTAAGGATACGTTTTCGGATGATCCGACTTGAGAAGGCCAAAACGCCATGATAGGTTTGGAATTTGGAGTCACACCATACATGAACGTTGTAGATAATTGAATTAGCTTTCAAACCGTAAGTCATAGGCCCTCCCACGATATCGAGATCAAGAGTTACAACCTTTTAACCGAACAAATGCGCAAGGCAGAAAATTTACCGAACGTCAACTACTTCGAAGGCACCGCGAACGCGCTGACCATTTATTAGGTCGGTGCAACTCGAGCCTAAAAGATTATAAAAGGGGATTTACCCCCATAGAAAACAACCAAACACCCTCTAAGCTTCCCCAAACCTCTGGAAACTTCCAGCAACTTCCACTCATCAATTGTCACGCAAATCAAGGTATAATTTCTGAATTCCAATCCAGACAGCGTATAGTTGTGGTTATAAAATCATACAGCGGTGCGCTTTGGCTTAAATCCAAGAAGGAAAGTAAGGATATAGCAATAATATTGGGAGTAAGGTATGAATCTCTTATCATTAATGTTAATTTCGATTTATTTACGGTGGTAAAGTCGTTAAACAATTGTGTAGGGAGTTGGTTAATTATGGAAATTGGAAAACACCGTGTGGGGTGTTTTATGGAATATTTTGGAGTTGATAATGATGTTATTATTGTGGTTTTCGTTATTGTTGTTGGGGTTTGCTGAGTTATAATTTCGAGCCGGGGCATATAAATAGGGAGATCTTCGCCCGCTTTTTGGCAAGATGTAGAACAGCTTTAATTTTGAAAGCTTAACACAAGTATTCTACGATGAGTCTAACGATAGTGTGGATCCTCTTAAATGTAGACTTACGAGCTTGGACGAATAAGTGTCGATAATTGGAGGTTGAACAGGTATGTTAAGGCTCGTCCCTTTCTTTTAAAGGCATGATTCCTATGGTATGATTTCATAATTGTTTCCATAAACTTCTTGTTTTCAAAAGCTAAAAGTCCATGGTTTTTAAAGATTCTCATAGTGTCCAGGATAAGAATGATTTTATGATGGTGACAACGATAATGATGATTTTGTGTTTTAAGAACTCAAGTTTATGATTTCAAAGTTAATATGAGAATGTGGAGCTACTTCTAGATTTTCTCAATTTTATTCATTGGTGATGACTCTACTTCTAAAGGCTCCAAGGTGTATGTAAATTTATCCCTTCCTTCTTTTTGGCATGAATTACATAAATGAACGAACGACGAACATACATGACTCCGATGAACTCTAGTTCGCAGTAGTGCTTGACATGATAGTTGTCTTTGATTCTCAAGTGTTGGTTTATTCTAATTATTCTATCGAGTTTCAAATGAAGGTTTAGTTTGTACATGATTGCTCCTAATATTCTATTCGTGCATATTGTTAATGTGTCATTCACCGAGTCCCGGGCCGGGTACGTAATCGTGCACAGTTTCATTGCATTGTTCGTTCCAGTCACGATTGAGGGTCGGGTATGTATATTATATATTTCACCGAGTCCCATAATGGGCCGGGTACGGTATATGACTATTTCACTGAGTCCCTCACTAGAGGGCCAGGTACTATTATATTTCACCGAGTCCTATAATGGGCCGGGTACGGTATATGATTATTTTACCGAGTCCGATGATGGGCCGGGTACGGTATATGACTATTTCACCGAGTCCCATAATGGGCCGGGTGCGGTATATGATTATCTCATCGAGTCACATCATGGGCTGTGTACGGTATATTATATATATATGCATGACTCTCATCTCATAAGGCACAGATGCATTGGTATCCTCGATTATCATGCTTGTCTCCTATCATCTTTTACTCAGTCATGATCTTCTTTATTGTACTTCATGCTTTAGATACTGACATTTTCCGTACCGACCCCTTTTCTTTCGTGGCCGCGTTTTATGCCGCAGTACGTATACTTGTGTGGTGATCCTCCGGCTTAGGGTCGCTACTCGGCCTGGAGAGCTCCATTGTTCCGCAGCTTCCGAGTCATTTTGGTATAGATCCTTTTGATATCGACTTATGCATATTCGGGTACGGCGAGGCCCTGTACCGCCGTGTTTTACTATATGCTCATAGAGGTCTGTAGACATGGGTGGGTTGTGTATATGCCGTTTGGTCAGCTATACAGGTGTAGTACGTTTTGGATATTCCCGTGCATAGTTGTAGCCTTGTCGGCTTGCATATTTTGTTATGTCTTGGTTAGCTGTGGTTTCTTAGGCGACAGGTTCTTTTGATGTATGACATGATGAGTTCATAGCATGCTTTTACAAAGTTTCATATTGTTGTCAGTTTCAGTCTGATTATATCTAGCAGGTCGTATATGGGTGCCCAGCTCGGGCACTAGTCATGGCCCATCGGTTTAGGTCGTGACAATATCAACCCCTGTATTGCTTGAATCAATTAGACGAACTCTGAGGCTAGCTAGCTGGTGAAGCTCATGGATTAGTTCTTTCTTCTCCCGAGGGACCTCGCGTAGACTTCCCATTAATTTGCGGCTAAGTGCATCAGCTACTATATTCGCCTTTCCAGGATGATATGAAATACTTACATCATAATATTTTAATAATTCTAATCACCGTCTTTGCCGCAGGTTCAACTCTTCTGCTTGAAAATATACTGGAGACTCTTGTGATCAGTATAAATATCAACATTCACACCGTACAAGTAATGTCTCCACATTTTTAAAGCATGAATAACCACCGCTAATTCCAAATCGTGAGTCGAGTAGTTCTTCTCATGTTTCCTCAACTTCATGGAAGAAGAGGAGATGACCTTACCGTCTTTGCATCAATACACAGCCCAATCCAACACCTGAGGCATCATAATACACAACATAACCTTTTTTGATCCTTGTGGAGTGTCGAACCGGGCTGAAGTCAATCATCCTTTAATTTTCGAAAACTCGTGCACGCAGGGCATGGTCCACTGAAATTTTGCTGACTTATGAGTTAACTTCGTTAATGGTGTTGAAATAGAAGAAAACCCTTCCACAAATCTCTTATAGTAACCTTCCAAGCCCAAGAAGCTACGGACCTTTGTAGGCGTCGTAGGCCTTGGCCAAGTCTTCACAGCCTTAATTTTCTGAGTATCAACAAGAATATCGTCAGCTGAGATTATCACACCCTAATTTCTGTTAGGGCGTGATGGGCACCCGACCCTTATTTAGGGCCGAGCGAACCCGCTGACTCACATAATACTCGTAATCACACTGACTCTCAATTCATGACACAAACACATAACGAAAATCTTTCGAAGAATAACATGCTTTTTGCCTTTCTTGAATCAAAGAAAACCTGTAACATATAAAACTTTTAATACAATGCGTAATGATACATCGGCTTACATAGCCACTTACATAACTGACATCTTATACCCACGACACTGTAAAGTCCCTAACATAGAACAAAGCTGTCGTAACATAAGGCTTTGACTCGGCAAAGACTCAAGAAATCGAGCTCGCCAATCCCCCGGAACATCTTCTCGCTAATATCTTCAACTCATCGGTGTACCGCGGCATGAAACGCAGCCCCCGAAGAAAGGGGTCGATGCGGAATATGTACTGAGTATGCAAAGCATGAAATGTAGTAAGCGGGATCATACTGAAGTAAAGAGTATAGAAAAATCATGAAACTTGCTTTCGAAAACATTTATCATGCATATCAAAATCATATAATCATCATATGTACATATAGCGTGTCCCGGCCCTCCAGTGAGGGACTCGGTAGGTAAAATCATATCGTAATCATGTCATCATATCATATACATATATATCGTGCCCCTCTAGTGAGGGACTCGGTGAGCAAAATCGTATCATAATCATGTATGCATGCCCATATACATATATATACATACCGTACCCGGCCCTCTAGTGAGGGACTCGGTGAATAGCGTGTCCCGGCCCCGCTAGCAAGGGACTCGGTAAGTAATCATACCATCATATACCGTACCCGGCCCTTTCGGGACTCGGTCGTACCCGGCCCTTTCGGGACTCGGTGAATAAACATATCATCATATACCGTACCCGGCCCTTTCGGGACTCGGTGAAATAATCATATTAAGGAATGTGCACGAATACGTACCCGGCCCGGGACTCGGTGAAAGACATATTGAGCTTGCACGAGCAGAGTAGTGAGAAACCATATGCACATAAATCATTTCATGGACTCAATGAAGTAATCTAATCGAAGCGTCATTTGAAAGTCCGGACAATAGTTATCTCAAATAGCTTTCAGACATTTCTCAGAAACATATCATATGTCATAAGCATATCAAAGTGTCGTAGAGATCATAGCCATACATCAAATCAATTCGAGCCTGCCTCGGAAGGTTACGAACATTACTCACTTTAGAACCTTTTGCGAACAAATCGAAGCGATCCGAGCCTTTCTGTGAAAGTTACGGACGTTCGTAGTTTCGGAGTCGTTTAGGAACAAAACTCTTTTGAAACAAAACTTTTATGAATCTTTTCAAATTTAATCATGCAAAAGACATAAGAACCATAATTCGATTACATTAAGAATACGGATGTCAAGAAACAAATAAGGATCATAAACATGCTCGGTCGCAGGAATCGAGTTACCTCGGGGTGCGTGCCATAATTTACTTTTTAACAAGACATGCCAAAAGAAAGAAGAGTTGAGCTTTACATACCTCAATCGCTTCCTACGCTAATCCAACTCAAGTCTCGATTCTCAAAGGTCTACACAACGTCAATAGATATCGAACATTAGTTGAAAGCGTCGAAGAATCCAATTCCAAGCCATCATTTTCTCTACAGAAATTTGGGCAGCATTTCCCCTATAAATTGGACATCCCCGAGAATTTAACTCGGCCAAATCCAACAACAATACCAACAACCACATCAACAATATCAATAAGCAATTCCAAATGCATCCTAATATTAATAACTCTTTTCTACATAATTCGACGACATCCATTTATATTCAATTCAACTTCATACATTCAAACTAATATCAACGATCGCATATTCAAATACCAATCCAAACCATTCAAACACGGTTCAAGGACATTTCCAACAATCCGCACAATATTCCAAACAATTCTTCCAATATACCAAGCCACCCGAAACCACCAATTTCCATAGGGACAACAACAACACATGTCGTTCTTCCAAATTCACCAACGACACCGACAATCCACACATTTAACAACATTATTACCATAAATACAAGGAAGCATATTTGATTCACATTAGCTAGCAAAACAGCCCGCACACAATTGTAACTTCCATTTGAGTCATTGAACTTTCATTTACCTCATAAATCCGCAACACAACATCCCAAACATACTAAATAAAATTAGTTCTTCTCTTACTACACAACACACACGGCCAAATCCCACATACACGGCCAAACATCAACTCCAACATTTTATGAGTTTCATTCATTCCTACACATTACAACAACACACAAACATGCTAAATACAATTAATTCATCATCCTATACAACACACCTATACACGGCCAAACTACAACTCACGGCTACAACTTCAACATCATACCTTCATGTATTTCATTCATTTCTACATATCAACATACACAAATCATCCATAAAACATGTAATAAGATTAAACCTCACCTTTTCCATTGACTTCACCCTCGGCTAAAGTTGATGAATCGCGACAACGAACGGTTTTCTTGTTCCAACAACCACTCCACGTTAACGAGGGCCTTTCAATTAGTAGGAAAGCTAGGAGAACATAATTTTCCATGACCAAATTTTTGGACCTTGCTTGGCCATGCCCTTGGCCGAATGGTGCCTTTTCTTTCCTCTCCATGTTTCTTGAAATTTCTAGGCGTGGAGATGATGAAAAATGATTCATTAGTCATCCTCCATACACTTATATTACACACATGTGGCCCATGGCCCACAAGTCATGTGCATGGCCACATGGCCATTTTTTTCATGAATTCTTAAGTTTCCAAATTTTCACTTTTAATCCCAAATTTTCATAAAATGTCTAACTTTCCATAATTCACTTTTAACCCCAAATTCCTTAATATTCCCCTCCAACAAAATTCATAAGCAACTTATGTCTTAAAACAAAGTCAGAAAAATAGCCTTATCCATAACTTGTCGCAACCGCTTAGAATATTCCAATGTATGAAGTACGGGATATAACAGAGATAATATGGCCCAGAAAGGTCACTTAATTCGCCGTAACTCATATTTTGAAAATTTGTCATATAGTTCACGAGTCCGAAGAATTCCAAGGACAAGACGTAAAACGATCCGCATGCTCTACTTCCGACCGAGAATATACTAGAATATCATCTATAAACACGATTACAAATAGATCTAGAAAAGACCTGAATACATTATTCATCAAATTCATAAACACCGCTGGGGCATTTGTCAACTCGAATGACATTACTCGGGAATTCATAATGACCATATCCGGATTCGAAAGTTTGTCTTCGGAATATCTTCTTCTCTAACTCTCACATGATGATAACCCGATCTCGCATCTATTTTGGAAAATCACTTGGAACCTTGCAATTGATCAAACAAATCGTCGATTCTCGGAAGTGGATATTTATTCCATCGTCACCTTGTTCAACCGCCTATAGTCAATGCACATTCGTAGAGAACCATCCTTCTTCCTTACGAATAAGACAATTGCTCCCATGGCGATGAACTAGGCCTAATAAATCCTTTCTTGAGCAAATCTTTCAGTTGCCCCTTTAGCTCTTTCAACTCTGTCGGAGCCATTCTATAAGGAGGAATAAATATGGGCTCGGTGTCCGGTAACACATCTATAGTAAAATCAATCTCCCGCTCCTGTGGAAGACCAGGAAGTTCATTCAAAAATACATCTGGGAACTCATTTAATATCGGGACAGATTGCATAGTTGGCGGCTTTGCTTTGGTATCATGGACTCGGACTAGATGATAAATATAGCCCTTTGCAATCATATTTCTTGCTTTGAGGTAGGAAATAAACTTACCCCTCGGGGACGCTATATTGCCCTTCCATTCGAGCACTGGTTCTCCTGAAAATTGGAACCGAACTATTTTCGTTCTACAGTCCACATTAACATAGCACGAGGCCAACCAATCCATACCCATAATCACATCAAAATCTAACATTTCCAGCTCAACAAAATCAACTTTAGTCTGACGATCATATACCACAATCATACAATTCGTATACACTTGTCTAGCTATTACTGGATCACCAACCGGAGTAGATACCTCAAAGCGTTTAATCGGCTCGGGTTTCACCCCAATTCGGCCAGAAATAGAAGGAGTGATATAAGACAACATAGAACCCGGATCAATCAATGCATAAACATCATGAGAGAACATGGATAATAGACTTGTAACCACGTCAGGGGAAGACTCAAAATCCTAATGTCAGGCTAAAGCATAAATACGGGGCTGGGTGCCACCTGAACTGGATGCTACTCCTCTGCCCCTACCACGACCTGCTGAAATCTAAGAGGTTTGCCCGGCAGGGCGTACAGACAAGGAAGAACCTGCTGATGATCCCATAGGCTGAACCCCAACTCTACCGCCCATCGACGGGCAACCATGCATTATGTGTCCAACCTGACCACACGCATAGCAAGCGTCTGAGCCCTGACGACACGTACCCAAATGTAACTTCCTACACTGGCTGTATCGTGAAACCGGTGGCCTCCTCCGACTATAATCACTTCCATATTGGGAACCCGAAACTCTCAAGCTCTGTCCCTAGCCTGAATAAATAGGGCAATCAAATCTCCTACCCATAAATCGAGGAGGTGCACTAGTCGCGGAGTGACCCAAATACCCGGTCACACGACCCCTCTATACTCACTACTAGCAAATCTAGCCCTATTACCCGCCCCCAAGACCACACTCACCCCCCTCTCGCGCCGTCGTTCTTCTAGATTTCGAGCGCGGGGCCTCGAACACGGAGATATCCGTCCCCTCCCGTAATGAAGTCACAAGCAATCTTTGAATAAATATGGCCCTAAGCCACTTACAAATCTATGTAATCTATCTCCATATTGGCTACCATAGTAGGGAGTATACCGGCCAATGAATTAAAATGGAGACTATACTCAGCAGCACTCATATTTCCTTGCTTTAGGTTCGGAACATTTAGCTCGGCCCTTCGAACCTCTAAGCAGAATAAGTGACAAAGGAAAAGCATCTACAAATTCTCGCCAAACCGAGAGAGGTGCATTTTCCTCCCTTAAAGCTACCCAATTATTATACCATAGAACCGCCACATCACAGAGCATATAAAATGCCAACTCCACAGATTCAGCATCGAGGCATGGATTATTTTCAACGTCCTCAACATTTCATCTATAAACGCGGTCTTCATCGTTTTTACCTCGAAAATTTTGGCAGATTCAAACTCATAAAATCACGGCTCTAGCACTAGTAGCTCTCTCACCCGACCAGACTCCGCTCGCCGAGCCCGCGCAACTAGCTGTGTCAACAACTGAATGGCCTCGGTCATCTGTCGACCCGAAGCACCCGGTGGTTGAGGCACTGGAGCCCCTTCGCGCTCCTTCGAAAAAAGCGTAGTTGTTATATCCCGCATTTTCGTACATTGGGACAATCCGGATTAACTATGATAAGCTAGAGACAAAACCATTCCGGGATACAAAGTTGAGACTTTTGACCTTCGATTTGATTTTGAGTCATAAGTTGTTCATGAATTTGTTTGCATGGGACTCTTAGGAAAATTTGGGACCAAAAGTGATATAATTGGAAGTTGAAAATCATGCAATATTTGGCCTTGTAGCCGTGTGGACTTAAATTGGTCCCACCCATTTTGTGTCCAATTTTAATTGCTCCAACACATGAGTGTGGGCCATGGACACTTGTGTAAATTGTGTGGAAGCTTAAAAGATGACCTCTAAGTCATCTATTCTCATTTTACACTTAGAAAAAAAAACAAGAACCTTGGATGACCTTCAAGAGGCTCTCGGCCAAGAAGCTAGAAAAACCAAGTCAAAAATTAGCCATCCCAAAAATATTTCCTTGGTGCAAATCCACTAATTGGAGGCCCCTAAGTAGCGTGAAAGTGTTGTTTGGATCATCAAACCATCCGTTTCGTAGATCGCAAACTCTAGCCAATTTGTGAAGTTGAAGAAGAAAGGTAAGATTTAATCATGTTTTATGTGTTATGAATGGTGTATGTATGTTGTAGTATGTTAAAATGGAGGGAATTCATAAAATATGGCATGTTGGAGTTGGGGTTGTGTGTGTAGTGTATAACCGTGTAGTGGGTGTGTGTGTGTGTGGTGTTGAAGTAATGAATTGAAGTTTAGTTAGCATGTTTTGAATGTTGTAGAGTGAAGAAATGGATGAGAATCATCAATATGTATATATATGGTGTTGGCCGAAAAATGGGCTATATTATGTGACAAGGAATGGATTAATGTTAATTAGTATTTTGGTAGTTGTCGTTATGAATTCTATGTTGACGATAGTAGTTTAATGACTCAAATTGATATCGTAAGTTTTGTGGACTGAATTGGAGACTATTGTGCATTTGATGTAATTTGTGTATTTATGGGAATGACATTGTTAGAGTGTGGATTGTTGGTGCAAATCATGATTCGGAAGTTAAAAATGTGTTTATGGATATTGTTCTCGGGTTTGGGGCTGTTTTCGGCAAATTCGAGCCTTGTTGGATTGTTGGAAATATTGTATGAATTGTTTAAAATGTTTTTGAATGTTGTTGGTATGGGTTTGGGTTGGTATTGAATGTATGAGCGATAATGTTGGCTTGAATGTAAGCCGTTGAATTGAAATAATGAATTTTGTCAAATGATGTAAAAAGAGGGTTATTAATGTTATGTTGCCTTTCTGGATTGATTATCACGCGTCGCTAGGTTGGTTGTTGTTGTTGTTGTTGTTGATTTGGCCGAGTTAAATTCTCGGGTCAGTGTATTTATGTGAGAAATGCCGCTCAAATTTCGTAGAATTACAGTTGGGTTTGGAATTAATGCCCAAAAGTCTTTTGTTTGGGT
>NW_026719928.1:0-10919 GCF_029784015.1 Lycium ferocissimum
TGTATATGAATAAGGATCGGGTTGCACGTTCCGCAGCACTAGCATGCCTGGTGCCGCCTAAAAGGCACTCAGATGTACAGGTTGCTCTTTATCCCATGATATGATATGTTCGATATTATTGTTTTGTTACTATTCACGCTTTATATCCTTCCATATGTTGTTACTCATGCCTTACATACTCGGTACATTGCTCGTACTGACGTCCCTTCTTGTGGACGCTGCGTTCATGCCCGCAGGTAGACGAGGGTAGACGCATGCCGATCCCTAAGGGGCTCCACCGGCGGCATATTGGAAGCGCTCCGGTTGTTCCGGAGCTTCGGTTCATCGTACTACGTGTACGATTTGGGCACGGTGGAATCCGGCCCCGACTTGTGAACATATGTATCTTATTTAGAGGCTCGTAGACAGACGTGTACAGTCAAATGTTTTGTAGTCCTGCTCGCCTTATGGTTGTATAATCTTTTGGTAAAGCCTACGACGAGTATGTTATTAATGATTATGTGGAGTAAGATATGATTGTATCGTTCATATGGGCCACCCAGTAATGCGAACAGATTACACGATAAGAGGTGCCGGTATGATATTACCGGGCACCCGTCACGGCCTCTGGCGGGGTCGTGACAACCTGTAACAACATCAGGAGACGTCTCGCGATCCTGTCTACTAGCCAATGCATACACGCAGTGCTAAGGATCGCTCGAGCTGGATGCTCCACTGCTCCCCCTACCTCGCCCTGCTGGCGTCTGAAAAACTTGCCCTGAAAGGCTCGCTGCAGAAGATGAGCCAGGCACAGACCTTGTAGGCTGAACCATACCTGAATCAACCCCCATCGGGCACTTCTTTATCCTGTGGCCTGCCTGTCCATAAGCATAGCAAACATCTGAACCCAACCGACACGGACCTGCATGTAACTTTCCACACTGGGTACATCACAGCAAAGGGGGCCTCATCTGACTTGACTCTGGTTAGTACTGAGAGCCTGAAGCTCTAGAACTCTAGCCCGCTCCGAAGTAAGAAGACCAATCAAACCTCGGACCTGGAAACCGCGGAGGTTCTCTCCCTGCTGGCTGATAAGAATACCTAGGATATTGCTATCTCTATCCTCCCCTGAACTCACTGACCATCTCAAAAGATCTAGCCCTCTTACCAGGGCTCTGGTCACGCTCGCGTTCTATCCTCCGCTAGCGTTTACTATCCTCCAATTTCAGTGCATATGCTGTCGTATACGGGTGATGTCCATGCCTGGTCAGTGCAACAGTCGTGCACTCATCTATCAAGTGTGGTCCTAGGCCGGCCACAAAGCGATGAACTCTATCCTCCATCTCAGCCACGATGGTTGGGGCATATCTAGCAGAGGAATAGAAGTGTACACAATACTTTTGCACATTCATACTGCCCTGCTCAATACGTAGTACCTATCTGCTCGGGCCCGTCAGACCTGCGAGGTAAGTAATGGTGAAGAAAAGCATCTGAGAACTCTCGCCACATAGCTGGAAGGGCATTTTCTCCCCTAGATAACTCCCATGCTTGATACCACTATTTCAAAATATCTCGGAGTCTATATGAAGCCAACACCACTGACTCAACCTCATCCGCGTGGATAACTGTCAAGGTCCTCTGCATACAGGGGTCCATATTTTGCTTTGCCACAGAAAACTCAGGAGGACCTAACCCAAGGAAGGTCTTAACCCTCGAACTACTGGCCCTGTCTTCTGGGTCAACACCAACTCCCTATCGGCGTGCACAGGCGGCTACTAATCCGGTCAACAACCGTCTGACATCTCGTACATCCGGCCTCTCGCATCCGGAGAAGCGGGCGGTGCTTGGAGGCGGGGTATGCGCTGTCTCAGACGGCCCCTCACTCTGAATCTCATCCTGAGCCCTCGTGGCCTGCCGAGTATGGCTACTGGCCTCACCGGCCACTCTTTTGCACTTTTGGGCAGCTGTAGCTTTCTTGCGAGGCATCACTGAAATCAGAACAATTCATCAAAAGCGAACACTTAACACAGGGCTGTATCGCACAATCTAAGACAGAAAGAATGACATCATCCTAAATGTCTTGTAGCCTCTTGTTTATAAGTGTGGTGCACAACACGCCCATAAAAAAGACTCTATTAGACACGGTTTGTAGACAACCCTAGGACGAAACTGCTCTGATACCACTTCTATCACGACCCAAACCAATGAGTCGTGACGAGAGTCTGACCTCTAGCGACCAAACACCCCTAAACACGTATCTGAAACATACTGAACATCGAAAGCCCATAAATGGCATAAACTGATCTCATAAGAGAGAAACATCAGAACTCTGTACAATCTGCATATATATACATGACATGCGGAAGAACAGTGCAAGCCAGCTAGGCTGCTACATATACTGTACACAAAAGAATAGAAGCCGACAAGGTCTGAATACTACATACAACTGTCTATAGGCCTCTACTGGAATAAATGCTGTAGAAAGGACGGGACAGGGCCCCGTCATACCCATATGTATACACATCCAAAAAGGGGCATACTAAAACTGACTGTAGCTCCGGATCAAATGTAGCGTGCTGACCACTGCTAGATCTAGAGGTCCTGCGGGCCGGACCACCGTTCGTCACCCCCCGTACTGCGGGCATGAACGCGGCCCCTCGAGCAACGGGGGAGTCGGTACGGATAATGTACCGAGTATATAAGGCATAAGAACAACATATATGCATAAGAATCATGGATAAGATACGAACTCATAAACGAAATATTTGTTGCATGTACTTGTATGAACTAGTATCTACCTAAATCTGCATAAATTTGCGAATCGATAATGCCTGCGTAGGGCACATAATATGAATACTCATACCTATCAATGATGGTCGTGCATCTATATGAGTGCGCATATAACACCTGATATGTGTGCGTATATAACGCCTGATGTAGGTGCGTATATAACGCCTGTAAGCCTCTACGACATATCGTCATATCATATTGGCTCCTCTGTGGCCATAATTAATATCATCATCATAGTAGTAATGCGTATATAACGCCTATATCTCTCCTCATACTTTACGTATGCATAATATTCGCGTATATAATGCCTTCTAGTCACGGGTCAATGTACATAAATATATAATGAATGTAATGCATGACTACACTGTATGTACAGAAAGCGGCTACATAAGACTGGACCCATGAATAGAAGGATTTCTCATAAATGGGATACATGAACATCAAAGACTGAAGTGCTTCTAATGCTTCTAAGAGTAGAGTAATATGAAAGCTGGCTTACTTGCTTGTTGGATCATATCATAGGATCATGCTAAAAGAAGGAAAAGAATGGCCTTAACATACCCGAAAGTATACTCAATCGTCCAACTTCTACCTCTCGAACTTGCAAGTCTACAATTAAGGTAACATAGGGCTTAATTAGGCTATTTACTTCGCTTACTAACCATCCTCAAATACGTATAAAGCTTAACGAACTATAGACAATAATTTTCTTTGTAAGCTTACAACTCTCCAACTTCTCATTCGATCCCACATCAACTACAATACTCACATCAACAATGACAACACATGTATACATCAAAATATACGTAAACCCATTTCCAATCATCTCTTAAAATAACCCTAAGTCACTATATTGTCTTTCATCAACTTACCACTTCCACAATTATCCCCTCTTCACTTAACATCACTAAAACTCTTGATACTCAACTTAAATATAAGGGTAGAAATCATTTGCATACCTGAGGGGGTCAAGAATCCCAAGAATCACTTCAACTTCAACTCCCTAAACTTCATAACCTTGAAAAATCCTTAGAAGCAACCTTCTTCTTCACCATTTCGGGTTTATGGGGTTCGGGACTTGTCAAATCTTCACTAATATGATGAAAATTATTGGGAGAGAATATCTTAGGATTTTTCTGATTTGGAAAGCAGTAAAATATAAAATAAGGCCATGAACCACCTATTTATACTTGGAAGCCAAAAAGGCTACAGCGGTTCGGTTCGACGAGCTGGTCGACAGCCCGTCCACGTGTCGAAGGTTTGTCGACTTGCTCCGTCGACCTGTGCACACGTAGATACAAGGCTGCAGGAGCCTGTCGACGCCGCACGTCGACGGTCCACCGAACAGGTCGACGACCAGTCGACGATGACGAGTGTCCTGCAGATTTTTTTGATTTAGTTCAGATCGCGTCGATTCAATTCGTTCAACTTCTAACTCTATAAATTGCCAGGAATGTCTGTTGGTACCCTCGTACACGGGGTAAGGCACTTTATACTCCAAACTTGGGCTCGGGTCTCTATTCCACGGGCATACCTGACTAGAAAATCATAGGTTCTACTACTACGAACACGAGGGGTGTAACAGATACTATTACCTCCCTTATATGATAGTGGATCCTTCAAGGGCAGATGTAATGAAAACGATGATGGTAATGATGTTGATGATACTTGCGGACTCTTATGTATACGTGTCTAAGTATATATGACTATTATGCAACACCGAGCTTATATGGCAGGGTATGATACTTATCACGCGCACCTCTGTAGTTGGGTATGGATAACACTGAGCCTTAGTAGGGCCAGGTATGTATAACACTGAGCCTTGTCATGGCCGGGTATGTCAAACCCCGAACCTTCATGGTCGGGTATGATACAAATATATATATATATATATATATATATATATACATGAGTAAGCATTAGAAATGGAAGGTCCTTATGAGACACAAGTAAGTAAATACGATGATGGCCACTAGAGGTACAAATGGCTCTATTACTTCTTGATTCTTCCATATTATGTTATTTCTTATGCTCCTACTATGATGTTGATTATGCTTTACATACTCAGTACATTATTCGTACTCAAGTCCTTTTATTTGTGGACGCTGCGTCATGACCACAGGTGGATAGGGAGACAGGCTGGATCCGTAGATTTCTTGTTCAGGGACTGCATAGAGGGGCTTCATTTCATCCGAAGCTACAGCTGTCGGTATTATTCTTTTGTGTACATACATATGGGCATGGAGGGATCCTGTCTCGCCTATATGATGTTAGATACTCTTCATAGAGGCTCGTAGACAGTTGTGTATGGTTAGATGTCTTACAGCCTTGTCGGCTCATATTTTGTATATTATTTTGTTAGCCTCGTCGGCTTGTGTATAAGGACATGGGCATTGTTGTTGATGATGATAAAAACGTGTCGTTGCCTGATATGAGTAATATTTTGGATGTATAGAAATCATGAGTAGGCCATGTAGCTTACCTAGATGGGAATATAATGTATGATAAGAGCTGCCCGAGTGGGTTAGCACCGGGTGCCCGTCATGGGCCTCCAGTTAGGTCATGACAAAAGTGGTATCAGGGCAGTTCTGTCCTAGGGTGTGTCTACGAGCCATGTCCAGTAGATTCTTGTTTTTGGGTGTGTTGCGCACCACACTTATAAACGGGAGGCTGCGGGCATTTTAGGAATGAATGACCTTCTTTCTTCATAAGATTGTGCGATAGAGCGATGACATAAGGATTTCTCTTTCCTTAACCGTGTATTATGTATTTCAGAAATTCCTGTAAAGTGAAAAGCTACGGTATCCCAAAAGGGCAAGAGAGTGGCAGAAAAGCGAACCGAAAGAGTACCGCCAACGGTTGTAGAGGAGGGTGAGTCCCAGAATGTGGCTCAATCTCAGTCCTCCCACTCAGTGCCTATTTCTGAGGAGCATGAGGGAGCCTCAGCCCTAGCTACAGCACCCCCAGCTCCTCCACCAGATGCTTCAGGCCAAGATGTGAAAGATACCATTCATTTACTCACTCAGTTTGTTGCCGCTCAGACTCAGCGGCAAGGTATAGGGCAAAGAGATAGGGCTGTTAGTGCCAGGGCCCGTGATTTTATTAGCTTGAACCCTCTAGAATTTTCTGGGTCAAAGCCGGAAGAGGACCCTCAAAACTTTATTGATGGGATGTTAAGGACACTTCGGTTAATGCATGCTTGAGACATTGAATCGGTAGAGTCAGCGTCCTATAGATTGCGGGATGTTGCGGTTCATTGGTACACGGTTTGGATGGCTTCACGGGGAGTCAATGCACCTCCCCCGGTATGATAAGAATTTGTGGATGCCTTCCTCCGACATTACTTACCTCTAGAGGTTCGGCGGGCTAGAGCCGATAAGTTCTTGAATCTCAGGCAAGGAAGTATGAGTGCCTTAGAGTATAGTCTTTGCTTCAATTCTTTGGCTAGGTATGCTCCGGCCATGGTAGTGGATATGGGTGACCTAGTGCACCGATTTGTGAGAGGGATAGGGCCACATTTGATGGATAAGTGCTTGACTGCGTCCCTTCAGGACAACATGTATATTTCACGCATTCAATCCCATGCCCAGAATTTAGAGGAAAGTCAACAACGGCAAATAAGTGAGCATGAGCATGACAAACGGCATAGCAAGAGAGCTAGATCTTCGAGTCCGACGAGTGAGTTTAGAGGGGTGCAAAATAGCAATTTTTTAGGCATTCAGGCCACTCTATGACTAGTGCGCCTTCACGGTTTACAGGCCAGAGATTTGATAGATCTACTCACTTCGGGCCGAGTCAGAGTTTTAGGGCTTCAGGCTCTCAGTTCAGAGGCAATTCGGGTCAGCAAAGTCCACCCGTACCACGATGTTCCCAGTGCAGGAAGTTACGTTGGGGCCAGTGTCGACTAGGTTCAGAGGTTTGCTATGCATGCGATCGGCCAAGCCATATCATGCGTGATTGCCACTCGATTGGTGATAGGGGTAGGGTCCAGCCTTCAGGATCGGCAGCCGGGTTTTCATCATCGATACGCCCTCTGGGGTAAGGTTCACAGGCGCCGGTCAGCCATAATATAGGTAGAGGGAGAGCTCCCGCCTCTAGTGGTCCTCGGACCGTATTTATGCTTTGGGCCGGACGCCGAGGATCTTGAGTCTTCCCCCGATGTCATCACGGGTATATTATCAATATTTTCTCATGATGTATATACTTTGATAGATCTGGGCTCCATATTTTCATATATTACTCCATATATTATGTGTCGGTTTGGGGTCAAACCGGAGTCAATCAAACCTTTTGAGGTATCTACACCCGTTGGTGAACCGGTAATAGCTAGTCGAGTATATAAGAATTGTGTAGTTGTGATTTGTGAACATCGTACTATGGTTGATTTACATGAGTTAAAAATGGTCGACTTTGATGTTATCATGGGCATGGATTGGTTGGCTTATTTCTATGCCAGTGTTGATTGTAGAATTAAAATGGTTCGCTTCCAGTTTACGGGAGAACCAGTTCTAGAATGGAAAGGAAATACTGTGTCCCCGAAAGGTAGGTTTATTTCCTATCTCAAGGCAAGAAAAATTATCACAAAAGGTTGTATTTACCATCTAGTTCGGGTCCAAGATGTAGAAGCTGAATCGCCAACTCTTCAGTCTGTCCCCGCGGTGAGTGAGTTTCCGGATGTATTCCCAAAAGAGCTTCCAGGCCTCCCTCCTGAATCGGAGATTGATTTTGCTATTGATGTGCTACCTAATACAAAACCCATATCCATTCCTCCTTATAGGATGGCTCCCGCAGAGTTGAAAGCGTTGAAGGAGCAATTGAAGGACTTGCTTGAGAAAGGTTTCATTAGGCCTAGTTCTTCCCCGTGGGGAGCATCCGTGTTATTTGTCCTAAAGAAAGATGGCTCCTTGCGAATGTGCATTGACTATCGGTAGCTAAATAAGGTGACAATAAAGAATAAATATCCGCTTCCGAGGATTGATGATTTATTTCACCAATTACAAGGCGCTAAATGGTTTTCAAAGATAAATTTGAGATCCGGGTATCATCAAGTGTGAGTTAGGAGAAAGATATTCCTAAGACAGCCTTCAGAACCAGATACGGCCATTTTGAGCTCCGGGTAATGTTGTTTGGGCTAACTAATGCACCGGCAGTATTTATGGATTTGATGAACAATGTGTTCAGGCCGTTCCTAGATTTATTTGTGATTGTGTTCACGGACAATATCTGGTATATTCTAGGTCCGAGCGCGAGACATGCGGATCATTTGCGTACCGTTCTTAGAGTTCTTCAAACTCGAGAGTTATTTGCCAAATTTTCTAAGTGTGAATTTTGGTTAAATTCGGTGACCTTTTTGGGGCATATTATTTCAGTCGATAGTATTCGGGTAGATACCCAAAAGATTGAGGCCGTGAAGACTTGGCCAAGGCCCACAACACCTACGGAAGTTTGTAGTTTTCTGGGCTTAGCGAAGGTTATTACGGAGATTTGTAAAAGGCTTTTCTTCTATTTACCCGACTCATGAGAAGCGGCCCGAAAATCGCTAAATTTCAATGGACGGATGCTTGTGAACGTAGTTTCCAAGAACTAAAGGATAGATTAACTTCTGCCCCAGTCCTAACACTTCCAGAGGGATCGAAAGATTATGCTGTCTATTGTGATGCTTCAGGTGTTGGGTTAGGCTGTGTGCTAATGAAACATGGTAAGGTGATTGCGTATGCTTCAAGACAGTTACGGAAACATGAGAAAAATTATCCGACCCATGATCTTGAATTGGCTGCAGTGATTCATGCATTGAAGACGTAAAGACATTATTTGTATGGCGTCCATATTGATATTTATACAGATCATAAGAGCCTTCAGTATATCTTCAAGCAAAAAGAATTGAATTTACGGCAACGGCGATAGTTGGAATTGTTGAAAGACTATGATGTTAACATCCTGTATCATCCCGAGAAAGCAAATGTTATGGCTGATGCTCTTAGCCGTAGATCCATGGGAAGTTTATGCGATGTTCAGCCAGAGAAAAGAGAGATAGCTCGTGAGCTCCAACAGTTAGCTAGCCTAGGAGTTCGAGTAGTGGACTAAGGTAGTATGGGAACTATCATCCAAAATACAGCGGTCTCGTCGCTAGTAGTTGAATTGAAAGAGCGTCAATATGAAGATCCCATGCTAGTTCAATATAGAAATACACTCCCTCAGAAGGAGAAGTCATCATTTGAGATTTCTGGAGATGGAGTTCTCTGATGCCGAGGCAGGTTATGTGTTCCTGATATTGCAGGATTACGCCACCAAATATTGAGAGAAGCCCATTGTTCCCGTTATTTCGTTCACCCCGGAGCAACGAAGATGTATCATGATCTTAAATCTGTATATTGGTGGAATGGGATGAAGAAGGACATAGCGGAATTCGTGGCCCAATGTCCTAATTGTCAGCAAGTGAAAATTGAGCATCAAAAGCCTGGTGGATTGTTACAAGCTATAGAAATTCCAACTTGGAAATGGGAAGTAATTAACGTGGATTTTATTACAGGCTTACCCTGTTCTCGACGTAAGTATGATTCTATATGGGTGATTGCGGATAGGCTCACGAAGTCAGCTCATTTCTTACCGGTCAGAACTACATATGTAGCAGAGGATTATGCAAAGCTTTATGTTAAAGAGATAGTGCGACTTCACGGTGTTCCAGTATCTATTATCTCCGATAGAGGGACTCAGTTTACAGCCAATTTTTGAAAATCTTTCCAAGAAGGTTTGGGGACTCAGGTGAATCTTAGCACGACATTTCACCCGCAGACTGATAGACAGGCTGAACGTACCATTCAGACCCTTGAGGACATACTACGGGCATGTATATTGGATTTTGGAGGTAATTGGGATTATCATTTACCGCTTATTGAGTTTGCTTACAACAAGAGTTATCATTTTAGCATCCAGATGGCCCCGTATGAGGCTTTTATTGTTATATCCCGTATTTTTGTACATTGAGATATTTTAAGCTAATCGCGACAAGTTAAGGACAAGACTATTTTGGGATACGAGGTAGAGACTTTTTAACCTCCGATTTTGTTTTAATGCACAAGTTGCTTATAAATTTTAATTGGCATGGAAATATTAATGGAGATTAGAGGTTCATTAACCATGATTAGATTATTAAGTGGGGATTAGGGATTATTTTAATGTTAAATTAATGCTAATTAAGTGTTAATGGCCGTGTGGGTCCCACCCATGGCATGGCCAAATTTGATTGGCTCAAGCCATGAGTGGGACATGTGTCCAACATATAGGCACCATATATAAGGCTAATTGATGACTAAGGAAGTCATTTTTCATCTTCACAAACTTAGAAAACCTAGAGATAAAGAAAAAAAGGCTCTCGGCCATGGCTAAACTTTGAGGGAGTTTTCAAGCTTTGATCCTAATTAATTTTCAAGGTGTTCTAGCTGGATTGGAAGGACAATTGTGATGTGAAAGTGTTCATTAAGGCAACAAGAACAAGTGTTATTTCAAATTGCAAATTCTAGCCGATTAAGGAGTTAAGTGTTAAGGTAAGGTTTAATTTCCTTTTGCATGTATTAAGGGTGGTTTTGAACGTGTTGTAGTGTGTAGAAATGAATGAAATTTATGGAACTATGTATGTTGGTGCTGAGGCCGTGTAGGGGCTGCTTTGTGGAGGAAGGATGAACTAATCTTACTTAGTATTTTGGTTGTTGTTGTTATGGATTTTATGATAAGAATGAAGGGTTTAATGGTTCAAGTTGGAGTTGTAATTGTTTGTGGGATGTTGTAGAAGCTAATATAATGTTAATATAGTTTCTTGCATTTATGTGAATGATGTTGTTAACGTGTGGTTGTTGGGATAGTTCATGAATTTGGAAGAAAAGAATGTGTTGTTATTATTCTTGTTGAACTTGGAAGATTATATGTTGTATTGTGTGTTGGTTGGGCTATTTTGGAGTGTTGTATGGGCTGTCCAAAGTGTTCTCGAGTCATGTTTGAATAGTCTCGGGTTGATACTTGAATGCATGATTAGTGATGTTGGCTTGGTTGTATGTAGTTGGTTTAAATATAAGCGAAACGTCGTCTAATTATCTAGAAAGGAATTATTAACGTTAGGATACGTTTTGAATCCTTGTCAGTTTAATTTAGTTCTT
>NW_026719929.1:0-10863 GCF_029784015.1 Lycium ferocissimum
TAATTATCTTATTAAAGTAATAAAAAAATGGCCAACTGTGTAAATGGGCCTAAAATTGCGAATATGGCCTTAATTAATTATAATCCAACTGATTATTTCAATTATGGCCACAGTTGGCCTAACTAGCAAATTTTGAAATTAAATTGCATTAATGACCTTAATAAATTTGAACCTATGAAATCTGGTTATTTCAAATAAAGCCATTAAGAGGCTAATTTTGCAAAATGACCCTAATTTCTTTAAATCATGAATTGATTAATTTAATTATGGCCATAACAAAAATAATTAAACAATTAAAAAATCAATTTGCAGTAATGATCACCTAATTGATTAATTAACCTAATTAAAATATTTATGGACAATTATGCATAATTTTGGCAATTTACACAAGTATGCAAAATTAAAGATTAAAGGGTGAAATCATTAATTATTTAAATTACTCAAACTTCATGGATTAGATAGAGTATTTGCTAATTTTGATTTTCGACAATTTAAACAATTAAATAAATGATTATTATTATTTTTAACAAAAATATCCCTTTTTTCTTTTTGATTAAGTCTAACAAGTATCTCATAAATGTCATAAAGAGTACCAATTAATTTCTAAATAATTTGTGATTTCATGAAGGAACCTTATACCAATTTAAAGGAGTAAAACATTGATCTAAACAATTATTTAAAAATCATTTAAACTCTTCAGGGTGCACAACTCATTTTATTTATTACCCAAAAATTATGAGTGATTAAAATAAATTACAGAAGGTCAAAAATTAAATTTCAACACCATAAACACCTAATACTCCAAGCAAACACTATGGGGTGAGCGTCGGAATAGGGGTCAGCGTTGGGGCATGGTGTCGGGATGGGTGTAGGAAATCAATCCGTGTCTTGTATTGATGTATGAAAGTCATTATATACAAAGTAGGTATCTCCTATCAGAATGATACTAGGCTAAATTATAGGACCTGATTACAATACATAAGGAAGGAATATTTACAATATTTACGTGTACTATTACATAGTCTATCACACCCCCGCCGATCGAAGCGGGAGGTTGTCGTACGCTTATCGTCCCCGAAATCATCAAAGAGCACGCGCGGAAGACCTTTAGTGAAGATATCGGCGATCGGTAACGGGACGGGACGTGAAGAACACGAACTTCTCCACGGCAACTTTCTCGCGTACGAAATGTATGTCCGTCTCAATATGTTTAGTGCGTTGGTCTTGAATCTGGATTACCTGATGGGTATATGGCACTAACATTATCACAATAAACCAATGTAGCTGTCCGGATGGGACAACGGAGCTCCAAGAGAAGGTTGCGAAGCCAACAGGACTCAGAGACGACATTAGCGACGCCACGGTATTCGGCCTCGGCACTCGACTTAGACATAGTAGGTTGCCGTTTGGATGGCCATGAGAGGAGGTTATCTCCAAGGAAGACACAGTAACCAGATGTGGATCGGCGAGTGTCCCGGACAACCACCCCAATCTGCGTACGTAAAGAGACAAGAGAGCAATGGAGGATTTGTACAGATGGAGACCAAAGTCAATAGTACCTTGAATGTATCGGACTATGCGTTTAAGAGCATGCATATGTGCAACCTTAGGATCATGCATGTGAAGGCATACTTGTTGAACCGCATAGGAGATGTCTGGTCGTGTGAATGTAAGATCTGTAACGTGGCCGGCCAACTTACGATATTGGGTGGGATCATGCAGGAGGAGGCCGGCGGTGGCACCAAGTTTGGCTTTGGTGTCGACCGGTGTACGACCGGGCTTACGGGCGTCATGCCCGCACGCTCTATAATATCGCTTTTGCATAATTTTTACGAGAGAGAAACATGCCGTGTGAAGTCCGGTAACGACGATACCGGAAAATAGGCGAGAGGGCCCAAATCCTTCATAGCAAATTCGGCGCTAAGCAGAGACATAATGGATTTTCTGAGGGCATCTGAGGAAGCTGTGAGAATAATATCATCAACATATAGCGAATGTAAGCAATGTCGAACCTCGACAATAAATAAGAGAGTGATCGGATGCGCTATGTGAAAAACCAATGGTGGAGACATAGTATGCAAAGCGTTGGAACCATGCACGGGGAGCTTGCTTAAGGCCGTACAACGATTTCTTCAAGGACATACATGATGGGGATGTTGTGGATCCTTAAACCCAATAGGCTGATGCATATAAACAGTCTCATTAAGATTACCGTGTAAGAAAGCATTCTTGACGTCCAATTGATGAATGGGCCAAGAGTGTGCAAGTGCAATGCTCAAGACAGCACGAATAGTAGCCGGTTTGACGACCGGACTGAAGGTCTCGTCGCAGTCAACTCCAACCTGTTGAGACCTGCCATCACAGACAAGACAGGCTTTGTGCCTCTCAAATGCACCATCAGATTTCTTTTTATAACGAAAAATCCACATAGAACGAATAAGATTTACATCAGTGGGACGTGGAACCAACTCCCACGTCTTATTATTAATTAGAGCATTATATTCATCAACCATGGTAGCTTTCCAATTGTGGTTATTTAGAGCACTGACAGAATTTCGCGGGATAGGCGAGTTGGAGAGAATGCTAGAAGTATTTAAGTTGAACGGTTGTTTGGGTTTGAAAATCCCGTGTTGGCTTCTAGTAACCATGCGGGTGGGCTCCGAAAGGCGGTGACGGGTGGGGCGATGGGGGTTGGGGGGTCTTTGGGCGGCCGTGGGGGGTGGGAGGCTGGCGATCGCGGGTGGGCATGGGTGGAGGGGGCTACTGGGCCGTGGCCACGGGTGCAGCAGCGGGGGAGGGGTGGACCGAGGGAACGACGGGTGGAGTAGGTGGAAACAAAAAATGCAGGGTATATGGGAAAATTCCATGGTCCAAAAATTCATAAGACGTTGGGGTGGGGGAGTGCAATTTGGAGAAGGGAAATTGAGTTTCGTCAAAGATGACATGCCGTGAGATGATGATTTTGTTGGTGGATAAATCATAACACTTATATCCTCTATGATTCAACGGATAGCCCAAAAAGACACACGGGGGTGGATCTTCTTTGTAACTTATGAATAGTCGTAGACGGAAAAGTGGATAGCATAGACACCCAAAAACCTGGAGATGAGAATAGGAGGGGGTTCGTTGATAGAGAACTTGCGTCGGTGATTTATACCTAAGGACTTTGGTGGGAAGTATATTGAGGAGGTATGTGGCCATTTGGAGAGCATGATGCCAAAAAGAGGGGGGGACGGAGGAGTGGACAAGAAGAGTGCGCACTATGTTGTTAATGGATTTAATTTTTCGTTCCGCTTTGCCGTTTTGAGGAGAGGTATGGGGGCAAGAAAATCGAAAATTTATACCATTTGAGGCGCAAAAAGATTGAAAATGCCCATTGGCGAATTCCCGCCCATTGTCACATTGAATGTTTTTAATATCTCTTTCGAATTGAGTCCGTATTGATGCCTTAAAAGATAGAAAAGTGGAATACACTTGGGACTTGTTAGAGATTGGAAAAGTCCAAAGAAAATTACTATAATCATCAAGAAAGAAAACATAATAGCGGTGCCCATTAGAACTTAAAACAGGAGATGTCCATAAATCACTATGAATGATGTCAAACGGCATAGTAGTAAACAACAACGAATCATAAAATGGCAATTTAACATGTTTCCCCAAAGGACAAGAGGTGCAAAAAGAAGTTCGGGCCCTATTACATTCAATTAAGGCATTACTACGAAGAGAACTAAGAATAGCTTTTCCCGGATGGCCGAGGCGGGAATGCCACAAGCTAGGTGATGCGGCAAGGAAGGTGGATGGTGGAGTGGACCATTCTGTGGCATTGATAGGATACAATTCCCCGGTGCTCTCACATCTCATTAGGCGGCTCCCCGTCGGTAAATCCTTCACGTAAAACCCAAGAGGATCAAACTCGACGTAAACATTATTATCCTTGGTGAATTTACGTACGAAATAAGGTTTTTGATGAGTTTTGGAGCATGCAAGACATTTCGGAGACGTAATTGAGGATTAGGTGGGGGAAGGGATGTATGACCATAGCCTCGAATTTGAATAATGCTACCATTACCAACAATGATTCTAGAATTATTGCTCAAATTAAAATAAGACGTGAGAGTACCTGAGTTGGCAGTTATGTGAGAAGTCGCCCCGGTGTCCATGTACCAATTTTCATCCGGTTGATGCATGGATAGAGTGTGCATGGCTGCCTCTACGTCTGTCGGAGTGTACCCCGAGGGTGGCGGAACGTGCATGGAATAGGCCTGCTGAGGCCGTGGACCCGCACCAAGAATGCCGCTGCCGGGCCGCGACGTGGCGGGTCGCTGCTGCCACTGTCTCGTCGGATACGGGCAGGGGGGCATTGGCCACTGCTGGGGCGGCCAGGCAGGCCAGTAGTAGCCCCCTGCCGGTGGCTGTCCCGTCAGCCACTGGCCGCTGCTGGGCTGTCCTCCGCCGCCGCGGCCTTGTTTCCCGCGGTTGTTGTTGTTGTTGTTATTCTTTCCCTTGTTCCTGTTAGAATTCCTGCCACGATTATTATCACGACGGTTAGTGGAATTATTGTTGCCGCCAGGTGGTGGAGAGGGAGTATCATTATCAACAAGTAGAGCCGCGGGATTGGAATCGCGGGCACGTTCCTTGGCTGCTGCATCTTCGAGCTTGAGTCTGGAGCACACTTCAGAGAAAGAAGGCAACACATCCTTCTGTTGGATGGTGGTGACAAAGTGTGCATACGTCTCCGGTAAGCCGGCGAGAAGTCGCAAGACCAGACGTTGGTCGGACACCGGCGACCCGACATTGGCAAGCTGATCCGTGAGGGACTTGAGCCTATTGTAATAGGCCATAACTGAGCCGAAGTCGGCCATTTTGGTGGTGGTGAATTCAGTTTCAAGGTACGCTGCCCTTGAGTGCTTATTATCTTGGAAAAGTTGAGCAACGCGATTCCAAGCCTTCTCCGCAACATCATCCGCCACGAGAATGAGGTAAGAATATCATGGGAGACGGTGACGTATATCCATTGAAGGACCACCGCATCTAGCCGTTTCCAGAGCGGAAGGTTAGCCGCCTTTGTTGCGTCGTACGCGGTGAGTTCAGCGGGGTCAGTTGGTGGTATGATGTGTTCAAGTACGGAGTGAACGCGGGCTAGGACTTTGAAGTGTCGCCCGGTGATAATGGCCGGTTTTCCGTCTAGAGTGATTGGGATTAAAGATTTCACATTCGTGACGGTTAAAGCAGAATGGAAATTTTTGTTGTCAGCCATTGAAGGGAGAAGAGGGAGGAGGAAAGGGTGACGGCTAGGTTTAGGGTTAGAAGAGAGAGAGAGAGGTGGACGGCTAGGGTTTTGGGGAGAAACCTAGTCTGATACCATGTAGGAAATCAATCCGTGTCTTGTATTGATGTATGAAAGTCATTATATACAAAGTAGGTATCTCCTATCAGAATGATACTAGGCTAAATTATAGGACCTGATTACAATACATAAGGAAGGGAATATTTACAATATTTACGTGTACTATTACATAGTCTATCAATGGGAATGGGCGAATCTATAGGGAGGCGTATGGGTTGAGGTGGACCAATGCTTCTCTCCCTAGATCGTGCATAACAATGCTATACTTCTTGAAATAATTTGAGGTTCTCTAACACAAATAATTCTTACAATTTCTAGTGACATCCACAAGGCATTAGTGTATACTGTTACAAACTAACATAGTCCCTTTATCCCACCTTATCAGGCACGTTTTTTTTTTTTTTTTTTTTAGTTTGTAAAAATTGAACGATAACTTTTTATATTTACGAATAATATAAATCTGAACTTCTCGTTTTACTTATCCTTAATGAGATCTTATTTAGCCATACAAATTTTATAACTTGTTTTATATCACATGTTTCAAAAGTTTGTCTTTTTCTTTCTTAAATACCGTGCATAATAAAAAACTATCGCATAAAATGGATGGAGGGAGTAATATTTATATTCTGGGTACTAAATTTCTCTAAATGATAATATGCTATATTCTTTGTGTATAGACATTAAATCCTTGAAATAAATGTAACTTTGTGACAATTACTAACAAGCTAGAAATTGTTACTGATACTTAAATAAGATTAATTAGTGAGTCAAAAATGGACAATGGAACAGACGTAAGCAAAGAGCATGCCTCCAAATTTGTTGTAATCAAAGGTATCTTTGTCTATAGCCCAATATCTTATGATTTATGAATAGGTACGGAACCGTAATCACCGTACCTTCTTTGACTTCAAACATCAAATCATTTTCTTATTCATTAGGTAAAGACAAATTGATGTTTTTTCTTTAAATGTGATATATTTTCTACATGTTCATCTTCTACTAGACTCCAGAGTCACAACTCCTTGAGAATATTATAAGTTTTAATATTTTTTATTCAAAATATATTTAATCGTTGGCGCAAAATGAATTTATAAATTGGTATGTAAGTATTTATACATGTCAACATGACGGACCTGTGGTACCTACTACCTACTTCTTAATCCTTGTGATCTTAGAGGTCGGTCTTACGCAATTCAAAGGTAATTTGTTTTTGACCACTACTTTCTGCAATCGTGGCAAGTGTTGTACAATTTGGACTTTGGTTATCAATGATTTACACTGAAAAAACGCCGTAAATTAATTTTTAAAGTTTGTATTGCATGTTCTTTTTGGGTCCTAACAATCCTGTGTCAATTTTTGACTTTTTTGACTGGGTTTGATGCGTCATCATGTCACGAAATCATCTGTAGGATACTATGTGACAAGCCCCACTTAACAAGATCGAAAATATCTTAAGGAACATAAGTAAACTACCATAAGAAAAGTATGACCAGCTCACCACAGTTTGAATTGGTCAACCATGTTATCCACCAGGATGGACCCCTACTCTAGTAGAACGGTTTGTGTTTAAGCGTAAAAAGGAAAAGAAAATCGTGAGTACCAAGTTACTCAGGATGCATCGTCGATTGTCCCCTAAATGGAGACGTGAGACTTACATACTAAAATTTAGTTGAACATAAATCTAAAAATTCAATAATAAACAATAATAAAAAATAACAAGTTTATGAATAAGTTGGTATCTTACAGATACAAGACAACTGAACTAAATCTCAAGCATGATAACAAAAGCAATTAATAAAGGTAATAAGCTACTATGGTCTTTTGCGCAACTGGCATGTACACTGATACCCGAGGCGCGACACAGATATGTGACTCGTGAGTGATGATCAATCCACAAGTAACAGTGGGAGTCATGCATATACTCAAAATATTCTTTTAACTGTTCTTTTCTACTCTGGGGGATCATGAGACTCAAGCATAAGTCCGAAGCTGTGTTAAACTACTTTAGGATGAACAATGAAATTCATTTAAACATTTAAATTTGAATACACTGACATAATCATGAAAGATATGCTAAACTGGTCTAGTATTAAATCGTATGGTCTCTTTATATCTAATTAAAGCATGTGAGAATGCATATAAACTCAAGTAATAGGTATGTATTATGAGATGCATACAATATATAGATACTAGCAATTTTATATTTCAGGTATATACTAGTGTCTATACATACACTCATCTTCTTGCATATATAGTCACTTCATGTTGGGCCTACAAATGATCAGTAGCAGCCGTGGCCCATTACATTTTGGTTGTGTTAGTTTTAGTTTGATTTAGGCCCAAGTCAACTAATGACCCGGGTCCAACTTGTAATAAATATATAAGCTTTCCTAAATCATTGTAGACTCTGAACAGAAAGAAAGGGATTTTCCCTTTTCCTCTCTCTCTCTCTTCACCCGATTAGGGTTCTTCATTTCAATTAAGGATTCGATCGTATATGTGTGATATCGAAACTAACATGGTATCAGAGCATGGATTCAGTTCATTCAATTGATTAGCTATCGTGCGATCTTACCCTCGCGAGAAATAGTTGAATATTCGTGTAGATCGCAACTTTCAGTTTCATCTGGTTTTTGGGTTTGATTCTTCAAGTTTTGTGAAGAAAATCGGTAACATCTCTCCTTGCTCACACTCGCATTCATTTATTCCGCATCGAACAAAGTTTTATTTGATTTCTATAGCTGAAAATTGGTTGTTTAGGACTCACAGTCGAAATTAGGGTTTATATTGTTTTTTTGCTACATATTTCCAACACGATATTGATTGCTTCATGGCTAACCTCAGTAATCCCGTTACGAGTAGTGGAAACACGGGTAATACTCAAGGCTTTGAGGAATTCACCATAGACTCGTCGCATTCATTTTATGTTCACCCTTCCGATAGTCCTAGTAGCCAATTGGTTTCAATACCTTTTAATGGGACTGGTTTTGTTCATTGGCGAAGTAGTATGGTGACATCCTTATCTGCAAAGAACAAATTAGGATTGATAACTGGGAAAATAGCTAAACCTGACACTAATTCACCTTTGTACTCATTTTGGGAAAGATGTAACGACATGGTGAAAGCCTGGATCATTAACTCCTTAACTAGAGACATTGCTATTAGTGTAATGTGCCTTCCCACTGCTAAAGAGGTTTGGAGTGATATAAATGACAGATTTGGTCAATCGAATGGTTCCAAATATATCCAAATACAGAGGGAAATTAGTTCAACTTCTCAAGGTTCCTCTGATATTGCAACTTATTTTACAAAGATGAGGAGTCTCTGGGATGAGCTATCCTCAGCTTATGTTGGTCCAACCTGCTCTTGTGGGGCACTTCATCAATTCATAGAGGATCAACATCTATTTCAGTTTCTTAGTGGTTTAAATGACTCCTACTCAACAGTGAAGAGTGGAATCCTGATGCTGTCACCTCTTCCCTCTATTAGCAAAGCTTACTCACTTCTCCAACATGATGAAAGCCAGAAAGAATCTCACCCTATTGGTCAGGGTTTTTCTGGTGATTCAGCATCTTTTTCTGCTTCCACTAGCTCTAATAGGACTTATAATCAGAAGGTGAATTTTGATCCCAAAAGGAACTCGTCTAGCTCAACTTCACTATTTTGCAAGTACTGTAAAAGGCCTGGGCATGTTATGGAGAAATGCCACAGACTCCATGGATATCCACCTGATTTCAAATTCACAAAGAATAAGAAATCAGCTTCGTGTGTTCAAACAGATGATTTCATTCCACCTGGGGTTCCTGGCAGAATTCCTGAACCTTCTACATACCATACTCCTGATTCTCCAGTCTATGTGTTGAACAAGGAGCAGTATCACCATCTCAGAAATCTCTTCCATCATACTCATTTAACTCCCAACCCTGGTCCTTCCTCTGGAGAATCTCAAGCTACTCATGGTCATGCCAACTTTGCTGATGGAGGTTTTGCTCACTTTGCAGGTGTGTGCAATATGCCTGTTTCCCAATACCCTGCAGTAAATTCTGTTGTAAATTGTTTATCTGCTCAGTTAGGTAGAAGTCCTTGGATATTAGACTCAGGTGCCACTAATCATATGACCCCACACAAACATCTTTTACATGATATTCAACCCTTGTCCAGACCTTACCTAATCACCTTACCCAATGGGTACAAAGTGAAAGTTGTTTCAACAGGATCACTGTCTTTGAAACATGATATCACTTTGGTCAATGTCCTATTAGTTCCATCTTTTCAGTTTAATTTGATTTCCATTTTTCAACTTATATATCAATTACATTGCATGGCTGTTTTTAGCATTTCCTCTTGTTTCTTACAGGGCCCTTCTCTGAAGAGGCAATTGGAAATTGGTAAGGCTGCCCATGGTTTGTATTTTCTTTTACCTGAACTTAGTGATAATTCTCATTCTGTCCTTCATGATCCTGTTAGTACTGTCCCTAGTATTCCCCATTGTAATATTTCTACCACTAGTTCTGATCCTACCATTTCCCATTCCCCAATTCCTCATTGTAATATACCTTCATCAATAAATAAAATGGATCTGTTTTGGCATCAGAGACTTGGGCACATGCCTTTTAACACAATGAAATCCATACCTTTCTTATCCTCTAAAATTTCTCAGAAACAGTCTTTTATCTGCCCTATATGTCCCATGGCCAGACAACAGAGGTTGCCCTTTCCTCCTAGTTCTATTAAGTCAACTGCCCCTTTCCAACTTGTCCACTTAGACACCTGGGGACCCTACAACACCAAAACCTATAATGGATTTAGATATTTTATTACCATTGTAGATGATTTCTCCAGAGTCACTTGGACCCATTTACTTTCCTCTAAAAGCAATGCCTTTTCTGTTATTAAGGCTTTTGTCACTATGGTTAAGGTCCACTTTCACTCCTCTGTTCAAACCATTAGATCAGACAATGCTTTTGAGTTGGGGGGTAGCCATGAAGCCACTAGTTTCTTCAATGAGTCTGGAATCCTCCATCAAACAACTATACCTCACACTCCACAACAAAATGGGGTAGTTGAGAGAAAACACAAGCATTTACTTGAGACCTCTAGAGCCTTACTGTTCCAATCTAACTTACCCACCAAATACTGGGGTGATTGTGTACTCACAGCCACCTACATCATCAATAGGTTACCTTCAACAGTTTTAGGTTCCATTTCTCCCTTTGAAAAATTACACAATACTCCTCCTCCTTATGATCACCTCAAATCATTTGGCTGTCTTTGTTTTGCTTCAACACCAAAGCCTGGCAGGGACAAGCTTCACCCTAGATCAACCCAATGTGTTTTTTTAGGCTACCCATGTGGCAAGAAAGGTTACAAGTTACTAAATTTATCAAATCATTCTATCTTCTTCTCCAGAGATGTACTCTTCTATGAGCACATTTTTCCTTACTCAACCTCCTCACATCCTTCTGTCTTTCCTCCTGCTGCTCCACATTCTGATGATGCTCTTCCTCCTATTTCAC